>NW_024378403.1:0-33518 GCF_016835505.1 Polypterus senegalus
AGTGAATGAAAATATTCAAAATAAGAAACCGACGTATCACTACACAATAATAATGATCAAGTTTTATATAATTATGTTTAAACTCTTTTTACCAACGTCTGACATTCAACTCGGCTGTCACATCCTTAATATGCTGTTACTTTATTTCTGTTGTTTCAGATCTGCATTGGTTACATGTACAGGCACAACTGGCCTCCAATCTCTGCTTTCAGATTTTTCAGTTTAAAGAAGTCTTTGGTCTTCTCCTCCAGAGTAGGACTGGGGCCCACAGGCCCTAGTGGTTCATTTTGCAGGTGATTCATATTTAGCTCTGTGCTTTTATTACTTTCCTCACAATCAAGTTGAGTGGAACTGGTCCATAAGGTTTACATTTTCAGATTTGTAAAGATCTGACATTAAGTTTCCATTTATATAATTTTCTCATTCTACACAGTGAGTCTGCCCCACAGCACGTCTACATTTCATATTTACAAACTGTTGAATTTTTGTCTTTGTCTTATTTTTCTGATCTGTTCATAAAGTGGAACTCAATGACAAGCTCTGCTTTTCTTCTGTTGTGTGAGTGAAGTGTTACCACTAACTGCTTTCTACTTACTGCTGGATCTTCTGTAGGCTCTTCACTCGTGTTGTTTTGACCACCTGAAGTCTTCTCACTCAGAGATTTGCTCATTTCACCAGATGTGACACTCTTGTCAGCGGTGCTCAAGCTCTTGTCATTCTTTTCAGATGTGGTCGTTGGGTTCTCTTGTTCTATCGGACCACAATGGGAGGCAGGCTGAGGTGAAATTCTGAATTTTTCTTTTGTGTCCATATTTTCAGACTCTTTGGCAAGTAAAATGAAATATGTTTCAGTTATTTTACAATAAACACATCTACAGACATGATGCCGAAATATCCTGACATCACTAGAGTTGGCCTTGTGCAAATAGGCAATGAGAGACAAATGAAAACTAGAAACAAAATGTTGACATTTCAATAAAACATTACATAACTTTCTCAGAGTTGCATAATGCAGTTCAGGGTTACTGGGTATGGTGCCCATCCTAGCAGTTTTGGTGCAAACCAGACAACAACTCTGGACAGAGTGCCAGTCCAACACAGGGCCCATTCAGACTGCCACTCACCCAAAGCCTTTTGGAGTGGCTGGTTAACTAAACCTCCTTATCTTTGGTATATATTGGTGGAAAACTGGAGTGCACAGAGGCAAGGATTAGGTTTAAAATTGATATTATTATCACATTGAAGTGTTGAGTAATTATTGAAAATATTTGGACAATCCATTCAATTTACAAAGCATTTAAAATACTCTAGGAATACTGTATGTACTTACAGTTAATTAAATGGCATCAATATGGTGTCTACCACAGTTAATAAACTGAATGCTGTTTGTGTAAGAAATCCCTTTCCTGTACATCTGGCGTTGTCCACCTTCATATTGATGTGCTACACTCAAGGAGACCTTCACATGTAAGACCCTGCTCAATCTCAGATGCAATAAATGTTCTCAAACTCCATAAGTTACAACTAGAGATGTGAACTTTGAGTGAGACTCGATGTAAGGATTTCCAGCTATTATTGCCAACAAGCTATGTAGCAAATGTTCAGTCAAATCAGAGGAAACTGAAAACATCTGCACAAAACCAAGATGGAGAAGGTCAGTTTGGTTGTATGTGCTCACTGAATCTTAGTTAAAGAAGGCCACGTTGGCTACAAATATTGAAAATTATTCTGCTGTCTGCGAATGGCAGTCAGCATCATAGTTTCTGGTGAACAGACAGATGACAAATATGTCAATGTGTTAATAGAAGATGGCATAGTAATGGCAGGGCAGGGCAACAAAACGCATCTGCTTTCAGAATATTCAGGTATTCCCTAATGGACTTCATTTATCTGACATGTGACAGTTTTGCTGTACTATGTGTGGATGGGGCACTTGTAGTTAAAACAATGTTTGAAACTAGACAAGAACTGCTCATTGACAGATATTACATGAAGCTTCATGTCAGAGAGACACGGGTCGTGTACGTCTCTGGCACCACCTGTTGACCCGTCTTCGTCTCTGTCTCTAACCCCTTGAGAGTTAATCATTTTGGACAGCCTGAGTATCTACTCAATCCCTCTCTACCCTTTCTAAATGTCGTCTGTATCCATTGCTATGCTTTCAGGAGCCCTGAATTGATTTACTTGCCATGTCAAGCAGATGAAGCATGAAATAAGTAAATGAGGCAGTTACACAGCGCACTCCTACAGAACCGCCAGGTCAGTCTCATCACAAGCCACAGAACTCCTGCTACTGCTGTCTTTTCCAAATTATTGAAGCTTAGGGTCTACCGGCTGAGTAAGCAGGCAGTACACTAACGCACATTATACTTCAAAAGTTGCCTGCCCTTTCTTGATGATTCCTGTGGCTGGTCAAGTGGTGATGTTGCTGGTTTTTACAGACACTGATTCTTACACTTTTGTCTTAGGTACTACTCTCTTCCTCGTGTGATTTTCTCTTCCAATCACTTTGTATTATTGTGACAACCGTGGGCATCAAGTTTATCATCCACAAGCTCCCCTCTGTTGGTCTTGAGAGTGGTCCCCAACCACCAGTCTTCACATCACCAGATAATGTCCCACAGTAACACGAAAACATGGCCTTGGCAAACAAATGTCATCCCACAGAAATCAAAACACAACATTATGTGACGGTGTTACCCCTAATTAAATTTTGCTCACCAAGAATTTCTATTTAGTATCCAAATTGAACCATGTTTTAATATACATTTAAATCAATTTATTATTGTCTATCTGTGTAAAATTCATATTCTTTCCTAAGCATGACTATACCAGCTTCCACCTACATTTTAACCCTCTTTCATTAAAATTCTGCCTACAAAGTTGATCCACAGAAACGTTTTAATCCCACATACACCTAGGCAGGTAAAGCTAAATTTAAGGACCACACATCAGCACCCACCCATATTCTCAAAAACAAACAAAAAGTCAGATTTTCTGACTAAGAGGAGGATTGTAATGTGTTAAACAGGAAGAAGCTAAAGATGGCGTATGTAAAAACATTCATGTGATGGACTTGTATCAAAGCTTTTAAAATTTCTTTTTCTGAGTGCACTAATCACTCACATTCTTAACCATTTTAGATTCACCATTCAACCTAAACTGAAGTTGTTTGGGAATGAGAGGAAATCACACAAATGTGTCAAAATCCCTCACGATCACATCTGGGCCCAGAATTCAGACCTACTGTATGACATTGAAATCATAAAGCAGCAGTGCTAACCCAGCTTTACAGAGCCATCTCAAAGTGACCTATGAACTTTTGAACTTAAGTGACCTTTACTGCAGTTCATTTTCATAGAGCACCTCTACATCTGTTCACATATTCAACTTGATGACATCACAGCTTTTATCAAATTTGCTCTTGCAGGTGACTTCAGCATATTTCATGTGAGGACCATATCCTACTGCTTTGGTAGTTTCACTTCTGAATTCTCTCTTCACTCTCACAGAATTTCATGTTAACATAGTCATCCATTCACTTGCAAATTAAACAATCAGTAACCCCATGGTCAGATTCCTTGTCTTCTCCTTCATGCAGTTTCTCTAAACTGAGAATGACTGAACCTTTTAACAATTCTGAGTGAAGGCCTCACTGAGACTTGCAGCAGCGTTTTCAACCTTTAAGTATTTGCGACCCAAATTTTCATAACAGTTTTAATCGCCCCCAACATTTTTTGAAATGTAGATGCATATTTTATTATGCCCACTTAACTTTTATCGACATTTATCTAACTCTATATTTATTGTTCTAGTATCAGAATGTAGTTTAAGTTAATTTGTTTTAGTTTCAACAAATATTTTTTCATATTTTTGATTCTTGTTTTCTTTTTTCACATCTTCGCACGCCCCTTTTTGTTACTTCGCCCCCCACTAGGGGGGCCCGCCTCACAGGTTGAGAACCACTGACTTGCAGTGATTTTAGAAAAGGCTCAGTGTTTAGGAGTGAGAAAAGATTATTTCAAAGAAAATAACTGAAAACGTAAAATTGAAAAAACCGAATAAGATCACGCAAGCAAGGAGGGGGACGATTTGAACTCAGACCTCACTTTGTTTCTTTATTCATTTATGATGGTGTCGTCAAGATGTTACATATGAAGGTGCACTACTCACCTTGCTGTTTGTTCTCAAACTTGTTCAGTTTTTCTTGTACATCACACAGATGTTGGTTCTGAGACTCCAGACTGGAATCTGTTATTTCCTGCACTTCACCCTAAAGCAAGAATAGGAAAAGTGACATTAGAGAATTTTAAACATTAAAATCTATATATATAATTCACTAAGGCAAGACAACCATGGAAAGCACGTCGGAAGGGGCGGATTCACTAAACCGCCGACAAGTGAGACAACTATGGCGCACGCAGGAAGGAGCCACGCCCACCAATTCCAAGACCATTGAATACGATGACAACTCGCAGGGCCACGCCCACCAACTCGGACGCGATGACACAGAGAAAATTACGTCATTTATATTCGCCTGTCGTAGAGGACACATGCAGTGCAGGTCAGGTTAATGTCATGTGCATGTCATGCACCTCCGAGCTACGTTGACTGTTTATACAGGAATGTTTCTTGAGGTGAATCGCCATATGCAGCGTTGGAAATGGTTTGCGAGGGTTTTCCATGGGATCCTTAAAACCATCCTTTACAACTAAGGTTAAAGCACAATGAAGTAGGCAGTCTTTAAAACTGAGTTTTCGGTACGACGACACACCGCCTGCACCATAGCAAACTGTTTTACACGCTACATACAGCCATTGATCCGCGACAAACATGCATCTTCTTAGATGCACCTGCAGGAACACAGAAGACGTTTCCCTGCCCACCAACACTCCTTTTCACCGGCCGGCGTCTACCCTCGCTCTCTAGGCATTCACACTGCCTGCCCATTTGCCCGAAGCAAAAACTCACCGATCACCCAGTTTGTCCCTTTCATCTGTGCTAAGAGTCCACATGCACGTCTGAGCCACGCCGGCGCTTGTTATGCAGCGGGTTCACTATTGTGTTGTATTTTGCTCTCTCCAGAGTTCCATCTTTTCATTCACTTACTGTTGTATTCTCACACCAACCCGTTTTAGACAACCGTGTCTTTCCAGAAGTGTTTAGCATTCAATAAATAATTATGCATGAGATTGACCGTGTGTCTACCCAGTGCAGAGAGGCGTGGGTAAGCCGTTGAACCCCATTCGGGCTGCAAACCGTGGAATTCCCACTAAGTGCGACTCATACACTCCCACTCATTATGTCCCTACCCTTTGTACACACCCCCCTCCCACCTCGCTACTACCGTGGTCGGGTGTCTTGGTGGATTATATATAGAAAAGCAGCCAAAACCGCACAGAGCAATGAAAAGTCTACATGAGTCACAGCTGCATCTGGACTGTGCAAAGACGACAACGACTCAAGTGACGAGTTGGAGGTTGGCACATGAGCAGGCAGTGCATACTGAACATCTTTTCATTCACTTACTGTTGTATTCTCACACCAACCCATTTTAGACAACTGTGTCTTTACAGCAGTGTTTAGCATTCAATAAATAATTATGCATGAGATTGACCGTGTGTCTACCCGGCGCGGAGAGGCATGGGTAAGCCGTTGCACCCCATTCGGGCTGCAAACCGTGGAATTCCCACTAAGTGCGACTCATACGCCCCACTCATTACGTCCCTACCCTTTGTACACACCCTCCCACCTCGCTACTACCGTGGTCGGGTGTCTTGGTGGATTATATATAGAAAAGCAGCCAAAACCGCACAGAGCAATGAAAAGTCTACGTGAGTCACAGCTGCATCTGGACTGTGGACACACGACGACGAGTCGAGTGACGAGTTGGAAGTGGGCACATGAGCAGGCAGTGCATACTGCACGACAAATCAGCAGACTAGCATGACGGAGAGAGCGGAGTGGATATCCTTCTCCCCTCCTCCCGTTCCACCCTCCGCGCTGAGCGCCGCATCTAACGATTGTGTATTGGTTCGTTCCTGCATTGTTACAATGTTGCTTTTCTTGCTGATTTATTACTATACCGATTTTTCAAATGTTAATTTTCTCCTTGTGCTTAAAAATCATTAAAAACCGCCTGATTATGCGTCGATGGTATGCTGCGGGTTGGCTAGTTTTGGTAAAACACTGTGCTGAGAAATCTGGGATGTCTGTCAGAAATGTGAACTGAAAGCTGCTCAGTGATGAAGATGCATCAAGTGCATCATCTGATTTATGGCCGAGGCAAGTGGGGTGTAGTAATAGGAACTGACGTGTAAAAGAAATTGTATGGAAGACCACCGGAAAAGCATGAAGTAGAAAAAATAAAGTGGAGTAAAACCTGAGACAGACTTAAGGAGACATCTAAGAGGCAGTGATGGGGATGGTCAAACTAGAAGTATGAGACAACCGATAAACCATGGCAAGCACCTTGTGACAAATTTCTTTGACATTAGTAGGAGAACATCATTTGTGTTGTCAACGTTACAACCATTACAACAGTAGAGTGCATATTTGAAAAGGATTCTAAAGCTACTGTGATAGAAATATTCTAATATTATGATAGGCTGATGGGAGAAACAAAAGGAAATGAGATGTCGCTTTTGGAAAACAGTGATTTAAGGAGGTTAGTGACGCTGCTTGGTTCATGGATTAGATGAAGAGCACTTATATTAATGGAAATATTGAAATAGATTTTAAACTTTTAAATTATTTTTGGAATGACAAGAGAAGACCAGAAAAGATGGAAATATTAATCATATGTGACAGAGTATGGTCAGAGATCTGTTTAGTCTTGTGTGAGTCAGTGAAAATGCTGTATTTTGATTTGAATCTGTAACTGTCTACAATCCACAATACATAAGAGGACACCAAATGTCCATAGCATGCATGGCTGGCTGAAGAGGAGCATAGCCATCACTGGATTTTCTCAGAAGTAGTTTATGTTACCTGGATGGACAGCAACAGACTTTTTGTATCTGAATCATTTAACCGATCAGAGATTTTTCTAATAGTGGTCTCAATCTGTTTCTTCAAGCTCTGTTTGAACCCCCCAGTCTGTTGACGCACATCTCCAATGCGCTTATAGGCAGACCTGATCATCTTGTTACATTCCTTACCGTCTGTCTCCGTGGAGTCGTGAAGAGATAAACATAAGCATTCTGTTCAATCGCGAGTGTATTAATGTTCTTCTGCTATCATGAAATACTGCTGTTCTACTCATTTACGGCACAACTCAGTGCTAAAAGATCAGTTTCATGAGGATGCGAAAGACGTTTGATAACAGAATGTAATGGAGCCAAATGTGGTGGATAGCATCCTAAGAGACATGAATTTAAGTCAAGCGCGGTACTCTGCCCGTTCTCTTGAGATCACCACATTCTAAACATTTCAGTGAATTCTCAGCACTGACGGTAACTCACAAACAAAGCCAAATGTGCCACTTGAGAGCAATGCATATTTCAATATCAGACTTATTTCTGTATGTTTAACCTTGAAGAGTCTTTCAGTAAATATTGCCTAATGATGGGGAATATCATCATCTTTCTGTTTATTCTCCCCGTCTGCCTTCTGGAATTCCCCTGCATTGGTTTGTACCTGAGTCAATATGGAAAGACAAGTCAAAAGATGTTTCTTAGTTGTCCTGAGAAAAGGTTAGTCAACGCAGAGTACATCCTGTGAGACTCATTAACAAAAAGACTAAAATCTGTTAAAATCAATATACATATTCCTTTTGGAGATGAAGATTTCTTGTCAATATTATGCAATTTTATCAATTAATGAAACTGACCTTACTTGCAGATTTTATCTAAATAGAGAGGTTGCCTGGCTAGCAGAGATTTACCTGGAGCAAAAGAGGAATCTTGATGGCATGGGAGGAGAGTAGTGACCGTCACAGCCCTGTGAGAGTGACAGATATCTGTGTCAGAGCATGGACAGTTCCACTGAACAACAGTTAGGTGATGCAGGGGGCTCTCAGTATGCCTTGTACTCTGTGGTCTCTAAATGTCAATGCTGTACGGGCACTGGACTGAGACATAACCTCAGGTAGACTGGAGTGTGCGATTCCTGTGTGCAGACAGTTGACTGATTCATCCTGTGAGAGGTGGAAGAGAGTAGGCTGTATGGGGTCACGTAGGCCTACTTTATCAACGGCACAGCCGAGTTAAGGGTGGTTTATGAAACACTTTTAATTAGATTGTGTTTATTTTCAAAAAGCAGTATTAGAATACATGACTAATAATAAAACAGTTATGCAAACATTAAAAAGTACTTAAAAAATTATGATCTGTTCCTTAACTCACAGAGAGACTTAAGATTTCTAGGTGACATTTAAACCCTCACCACTCTCTCGGGTAGTAACTGAATCCAGGGAAAGGTGGTGTTTTGGGAGAAGATTTGCTTTTTTATTGGAAGGCTGTGATAGAGGATGACGGAGACTGTGAAGGACGAGAGCCATGCCAAATGGCAGGCAGGGGCAAGTGTCTCCTGTTAAGTAGGTCGATAGGAGTTTGTCTTTCTTATTCATTTTAATACCTTTGCTTCACCTAGAGTTTTATTGAAAGCTCTTAGCAATCATCACGCAATTTAAAAAATCAGGAGAAAATGATTGAGAAATTTAGTGAATGAAAATATTCCAAATGAGAAACCGACATATCACTTACACAATAATAATGATCAGGTTTTATATAATTAAGTTTAAACTCTTTTTACCAACGTCTGACATTCAACTCGGCTGTCACGTCCTTAATATGCTGTTACTTTATTTCTGTTGTTTCAGATCTGCATTGGTTACATGTACAGGCATAACTGGCCTCCTCAAACTCTCTGCTTTCAGATTTTTCAGTTTAAAGAAGTCTTTGGTCTTCTCCTCCAGAGTAGGACTGGGGCCCACAGGCCCTAGTGGTTCATTTTGGAGGTGATTCATATTTAGCTCTGTGCTTTTATTACTTTCCTCACAATCAAATTGAGTAGAACTGGTCCATAAGGTTTATATATTCAGATTTGTAAAGATCTGATATTAAGTTTCCATTTATATAATTTTCTCATTCTACACAGCGACTCTACATTTCATATTTACAAACCATTGAATTTTTGTCTTTGTCTTATTTTTCTGATCTGTTCGTAAAGTGGACCTCAACATGACAAGCTCTGCTTTTCTTCTGTTGTGTGAGTGAAGTGTTACCACTAACTGCTTTCTACTTACTGCTGGATCTTTTGGAGGCTCTTCACTCGTGTTGTTTTGACCACCTGAAGTCTTCTCACTCAGAGGTTTGCTCTTTTCACCAGATGTGACACTCTTGTCAGCGGTGCTCAAGCTCTTGTCATGCTTTTCAGATGTGGTAGTTGGGTTCACTTGTTCTTTCGGACCACAATGGGAGGCAGGCTGAGCTGGAAATACTGAATTCTGTGCTTTTGTCTCCATATTTTCAGACTCTTTGGCAAGTAAAAATAAAATATGTTTCAGTTATTTTACCATAAACACATCTACAGACAGGATGCCAAACTATCCTGACATCACTAGAGTTGGCCTTGTGCAAATAGGCAAAGAGAGACAAATAAAAACTAGAAAGAAAATGTTGACTTTTCAATATAACATTACATAACTTTCTCAAAGTTGCATAATGCAGTTCAGGGTTACTGGGTATGGCGCCCATCCAAGCAGTTTTGGTGAAAACCAGACAACATCTCTGGACAGAGTGCCAGTCCAACACAGGGCCCATTCGGACTGCCACTCACCCAAAGCCTTTTGGAGTGGCTGGTTAACCAAACCTCCATATCTTTGGCATATATTGGTGGAAAACTGGAGTGCACAGAGGCAAGGATTAGGTTTAAAATTGATATTATTATCACATTGAAGTGTTGAGTAATTATTGAAAATATTTGGACAATCCATTCAATTTACAAAGCATTTAAAATACTCTAGGAATACTGTATGTACTTACAGTTAATTAAATGTCATCAATATGGTGTCTACCACAGTTAATAAACTGAATGCTGTTTGTTCAAGAAATCCCTTTCCTGTACATCTGGCGTTGTCCACCTTCATATTGGTGTGCTACACTCAAGGAGACCTTCACATGTAAGACCCTGCTCAATCTCAGATGCAATAAATGTTCTCAAACTCCATAAGTTACAACTAGAGATGTGAACTTTGATTGAGACTCCAATGTAAGGATTTCCAGCTATTATTGCCAACAAGCTATGTAGCAAATGTTCAGTCAAATCAGAGGAAACTGAAAACATCTGCACAAAACCAAGATGGAGAAGATCAGTTTGGTCTTATGTGCTCTCTGAATCTTAGTTAAAAAGGCCACATATATATTGAATGTCAACACACTGGAAAGGTTTGGGGTAGCCACCGTATATTGTCCCTGGCTGCAAAAGGTTGAAGGAAAACACAAGGATGTTCTCTGGTTGAGTTCCCAAAATGAACTGAACTGAATCTGCTCTCTAGGATGACGAGTAGGTTGGATAGCTAAATAACTGACCAGACCCTTCTCCTTGCCAATGTGCCAGTAATTTGGAGTGTGAGGTAGGAACCAATACCATGACTAGATCCCCCGGAACTCCGCAGAGATGTGCCACAGTTATAACAACGAGCCTGGGCTGTTTGTGCCTTCTTCATGTCAGACTTTAGGATAGGTCTAATTTTGCAAGATTATTGCATAATTACACGTTATATTCAAGTATATTTACAGAAGGAAGGGCTTCTTCCTCCCAGCCTTCTTTTAATATATCCAGTATACCCGAGGTTGTCGTCTATACAATAATTCAAAGGGCGAGGAGCTGATCCCAGTTCCTTCCATCCTAATTGACTACCTGGCATAGCATCGGTTTGAGAGTTTGGTTGAACCTCTTGACTAGACCATCTGTTTGAGGATGATATACGGAGGTCTAATATTTTATTTTCAGTAATTTAGCTGTATCCCTAAACGTCTCCGAGGTAAAAGGTGTCCCTTGATCCGTCTGGATTTCTTTTGGGATGCTGCATCGCACAAAGACTCCTACCAACTCCGTGCAATAGCTTTGGAAGTGGCTTAACGTAATGGAACAGCTTCAGGATATCGGGTGGCATAATCCAGCAGGACTAGTATATATTTATGACCCCTGGCTGAAGGCTCTAGGGGTCCCACCAGGTCAACCCCAATACATTCAAAATGGACATTGATCAGGGTAAAGGGACTAGAGGAGCACGGTCCCTCCTAGGAATCTGCCGTAATTGGTATTCGGAGATGACATGCAAAAGCGGTGGACCTTTTCATTAATCCCACACCAAAGAAAACTGAGCTTGATTCGCTCTAAAGTTTTATTGGGACCCAGATGGGCACCCAGGATTGGGTATGAGCTAGTTCACAGGCTACGAACAGGGACCTCACCCCTCCTTCATGTTCTGCCACACGATACAAAAGGTCATTATTTAATACAAAGTGGGGACCTTGTGGCATGGGATGTGTTGTGCGCTGGCCATCTATTAAGACCACTGCATTTTTTGCAAATTCATCATTCCATTGCTCCCTTTTAAATGAGGGCAGGGTCTGCCTAAACTGAAACTGCAGATAACTAAGGGGATCAGACTCAACCTCAAGGCGTGGTTTTAGTCCAAGCCGGCGCAGCGCTTGGTGATGTCGCATCGCTCTACAATGGCCCGGCTGTCTCCATGTCATTCTCTAAGGCCGCGATCTGCTCCCCTACCAGCTGTGTGCATGACGTGGTGATAGCTGAGGATGCAGAGTCGGCGTCCATAACAAGACCTAGTATTTTTGTAGGGATAGCAAGTGTTATGCTACGGTTTTGTCAGACCAATCTCTACCCAGTATCACAGGGAATGGAGGACAGTCATGTACCGCCACCGTCATTTTATTCATGATGCTCTCTTGGCAGATGTAACAGCGGGCAGACTCATACGATTGGACAGATGGGTCTTTACTTTTAACCATTGTTGTGGTAACACTAAATGGCGAGCAACAAAGGTAATGTTACTGCCAGAGTCAAGGCCATTGACTAGCGCTTCTCCTGTATGTGAAAAGCCAGAGGATTAGCAGGAGCACTCTGCCCCTCCTCTGCATCTCTCTGCAGACCCTCCTGTCACCTCATGAAGCCTTCTGCCGTGTATCTGAATTCCCCAAAGTATGTAAGAGTAGGACTCTGAAACAGGGACACAACTCTATCAGGGATCACAGGGATCCACGCGATCGCTTCGCATAGTTGTGCGCTTCGAGCACCCATTCCCGAGCTGAGCCCCTGCGAGTTCGCCCGCTTGTCAGCAGCTGTCGATAAACTCCCTACCCCCATATGTCAGCAGTCCCGAGACCGCGCAGACCCTCTGTCGATGGATCTTTTAAAGTTAAGGGATTTTTAAAGATTAGCTTGTAAAGCTTGAGATAACTGCTAGTTCAGCCCTTTAAAAATCACACATAGTTAAATAATATGCCGCAGTTCCCTTTTAAATCACGTTTGAGACGTCTAAAAAATCTAGCCTGGGCTGTATAATTTGTAATTATATTACTTAATATAATTTGTATGACAATCGATCTAAAACAACCCCTTTTTCTATTCAAACTCACCCCACATTTTAAATACAGGTATCTTCAGTTGACCCTAAGGAAACATCTTGTGGAAGCAAGCAGCCCGCATGGCTCAGGGAGGGGGTGATGGTTCCAGCAGGGGCCGATTTCACACTTCAGCTAAATCAGGTTTCCCAGTGACGGACTCTGCAGTAAAAAACAGTTTTAGCAATGAAGCTGATTTCCCAGAGAGAAAGACCAAGTGGCAGTCCGCCCTGCGAGCAGCCCCTGCACTCTCTACACACAGTAAAGTCAGGCTCTGCAAGCACCCCACTCAGGGGAGGACTCTGCAGTTCACTTGCAAACAACTGAGCCCACCCGTTTGAGCACCCACCCCTGCTGGGTGACCCTCAGAGAGCTCACCGGCTGATAGTCTCAGGAATTTGTTAGGATTAGGTCATGTACAAACCTAAACTTTGATTTATCACCTTTAAAGACATGGAGCAGTCTCGTGCTACAAACGCCTTGTGTCTCTTTTTAACATTTCTGCCTGTAAAGCTCTCTATTCCTTCAGTGGCCTCAGGTTTAATAGGGGCTTGTACCCAGGCTAACGAACAAGGTCCTGTACATGTCGAGATGCCGGCCCATACCTGCCGTCCCTTACACTATATAACATGTTTGGTATGCATTTTGTATATATAATATAATGAAGTTATTTTTAAAAGTAACCCCACACCGCACAAGAGAGACAGATTCCACGTGTGTTTTAGGATTTGCTGCGATCAGTGATTTTTAGTGTTTTGCTTAGCTCATTTCTATCACCTAGGAGCCTTTGGACAAAGGAAAACTCTGTAAATACACTTGCGCATTTAAACAGAGATTTATAAGAATGCACAGGAGGCCATAGTGAAGTGTGCTGGTTTAACTAGAGGCAGGGGAGGTAAGTAGACCTTTTTGCCCCTTCAAGTTCATAGAACTAAAATCATGTTTTTTTTTAAATCAGCAGCTTTAGCTCATGCTAGTGACCTCATAAATGGGAGCCAACCGCTCAGCACGCTTGTATAGCTCACAAAATAGCAGAGCTAATTACTCTTTCTTCTTAAACTAATGATCAGATATTCGGGTAATTCTTAATGAAACACTAAAGCGCTAGTGAACAAAAATACATGTTCAGTAGCCAAGTAAAACGACCGGTTGCTTTAACATGAAAATAAAGCATCTTTAGAAAATAAAGCATCTAATAGCATCTTTGTAAAGGTCCGATTTTAAAACATTATAAGAAAAATCCTAGTTTCCAAAAGAGTTCTGCCCATTTTTCCAACAGTTTTCCTGATTGATCTTTGGAAGCATCAGTGCCTTTCTGAGCACATCCACCCCAAACAAAGCATAGAACTTAATTTCAGTACTCATTTTAAATAATAAGAGCCAGTATAAAGTCCCTAAAGGAACTGGAGACATCTGATATCTTCTGTCATATATGTTTTCTTGCCAGCCCAAGTCATTCAGATTCTGCTTACAACATAAATGTATGATTATTTTTTCTCAAATGGCCAGTTCTTTGGCCTGCTAATCATGAAAAAATCTGATTTTATTCTCATGACACTTTATTTGCATATTTTATTATACCTATTTAACTTGTATCAACATTTATCAATCTCTATATTTATTTTTCTGTATCAGAAGGTAGTTTAAGTTAATTTGTTTTGGGTTCAATAGATGTATTTTTCATATTTTCGACTCTTTCTATCTAGTTCAGGCTTTAATTTAAAACAGCTTTTTCATCAACAGGTGATAACCACTTTGGTAGTCAGGGGGCTTTGTATGATACAACGTTTTAGAAATTCTGTGAATGCTTGGTAAGAGCCTTCCATTTTACAGCAGTTATGAGTCCCTGAAAATAAGAACGGTTATAGGAGGTTATAGGAGCCTGTACACTACAAGGCTGATGATGATTAGGCTTTGGACACGTTAGGCCAATCAGGATGGAAAATGTTTTAGTGAATAGTTAACATCATATCGATTATATGTATTAGCACAAGGATTATAATTTTACTAAAACTATGAGGTTTTATTCTTTCTTTTAGGTAGTCCAGTTGACATAGGACGGTTGTCATTGAAAACTGCTTTCCCTCTGTTTGTGAAAAGCACCCTTTGGTTTTAGTAGCATTCAGGGTGAAGGGGATGTAAGTTTAAACTGTGATTCCAAGAGTCAACAAGTGTCTGCAATCTTCTTGAATACGAGTCCAAGGACCTGGGTTTGTGCAGGGATCATAGTCACGGGCAGAATTAAGTTAGACATTATTATTCCAAAATAAAACATTGACTCGCCCCTATCACAAAGATAAGGCAGTAAAACTAAAATGTACAAATACCAAGTCACAGAGGAGATTAAAAACATCTTAAGACCGGATCACCCCAAGCTCACGCTCACTGCAACAGAACCTACGTGTTCTGCGGTACTATTATCAGCTAAACTGTCATCTATGTAGGCAGTTCCACGGGATTACAAAGAGTTGGGGAAAACATTATTTAACATCTGTTAGTATGAGGCTGATTAACATGAGCGGTTATTGTTAGAATATCTGGCACTAAAAGTGAGGCTTGTGTTCCTCCTGATTCAGGAAGAACATTACATATTGGAGTTTAGAATATGAACTAGACTGATAAGGACATGTGTGCCAAAATTAATAAATAAAGTAAATAACCACATGAAAAAGTGGAGTGATTACAATTTGAAAAGTACTGTGATGTATAAAAACATTTGAAATAAATAATACGCTTTTTGACATGCAGTCCGGAATAGTCTGAATGTGTCTTAAAGAGTTCATTTTAAATAAAACTTAAAAGGCAAATTAAAAATATTAAACCTGAATAAAACACAGAAGTATCATTTAATGATATCAATTAGGGTTAAGTATTATCAAGCACCGGGATCTATTTATGAGGTTTATTTAATTTAGTTATAAACAAAATGATTGGTGGCATTTTGCTTTGAAATGAACAATAGTTTGATAGATCTTTAAGAATTAGAATGCAAGGGCTGACAAAGAGTATCTCGGATGTCTGTTTTATTTTAACCTTTTGACAAAAAGCCCTGGTCAGGAAATATACCACCTATATTGAAAATGAACAGTGCCGACATGCTAACTAAATAGATATAATCTAAGATATTTTAGAATATGGCCCTGGGCGCTAACCCCATGATTCTGACCAACTAAAGGGCTGAACTTAATTGTCCAGCTTCCTGCGGGTGCTATGGATCTTGTAATGGAGACTGCAAAAGATTCTCTAATCTTTACTCTGTAATGGTCCATATGATGGAGATCTAGCGCCTGGGTCCGCAGGGTTAACCGGTCATAGGCCATGATGTTCAAAATTCACCTCGGGTTTTTCAAATGAGATAGGACGAGTGCGGTGTGTGTTCTGTATTCTCTTTTATGTATTCACTATTCACAACGACCATATCCCGAGACCTTAGGTTTTTATGCGAAGTAGCTTTCACTGACCGAATAAGAGACATCCATCAAAATGCTCTTGACAGTTTCCTTAACCAATCAGGCCGGTGGGGCAGGAGTCGCTTTTCAAAGAGTATAAAAACGTTTTAACGACGTGTTTTGAACGGTTAACAATCAGCATCTCTTCGCTATGTTCCTGATCAGCCACAACGATCTACGGACCAAACAGCCCCTACGATGGCCTGTTTTGACCTGAGGCTATTGTGCCCGACTCCGAGTACTCTGCGCCTAACAGCTAGCCTGCAGACCGGCCTTCTTGGCCGGACCATCTTATGCCTTCAACTGCCCAGATCTAGGGGCCTGAGCCTCAGGTATCTGCCCCTGGTGATCTATATTGGTCGGATAGTTTCCTGGAGAACCGCGCAGTACCTGACATTTTGTACCTGCTCATAATGTTTCGGGTTCCTAGCAGGGTCTGAGGAGATAGCCATTCAGGCCGTGCAACAAGAAAGGCCATGGACGACCGGTAGAGGCTCCGGCCGATTGGAACCCAAGGATGGGATTATGCGCATGGCCCTTGAACAAACTGACGGACCCAGGGTGAAACATTTTGAAAGGCTCTGAAGCTGGGCAAGTGTTGGATGGTGGCTCTGCCGGACAGAATAACGGATCAGCACCTAAAAAGTGCCGGCAGGGTTGTTGTATAGACCGACCCAGCCAGGCACAGCCTACGGTCTGTTGGAGACTGATCGCCTCAGCAGCAGCAGCGACTGTCTGTTTTCCATAAACCGTGGCTCAGGAGCCCGGTTATCAAGACTCTGGGCTGCTTTCTGCCTTTTCACCACCTTTGTACAAAATGCTGGCGACGATCGGAAAAAATAAACATTCTATTCAGGAGTCGATTGTATAAGCCTTTTATCACACGACGCGACTCTTATTCAAAAATACGTGAAATATCCGAGGCATTCTCTAAATGTCATTTTCTGGACCTGATAGGTTTGATGGAACTTTAAGATTTTACCAGGTATGCGAACTGGAAAATCAAATGAAGAGTCTGAACTGAATGTTCGTGAGATCACATGTTTTTGTTGGCTTTTAATCACGCTGTTTAGTTGTAATGTTTTGATGTGGTTGGTAAAACCTCTCTGAATTTTAGATTGTTTTTGAAAATGACCAATAAAGGACCAATTGATTTTAAACCCTAATTTCTTTCACCGTCGAGGATGGTGGGTGTTGAAAACGTTTTTTATACTCTTTGAAAAGCGACTCCCGCCCCACCGGCCTGATTCGTTAAGGAAACTGTCAAGACCATTTTGATGAATGTCTATTATTCGGTCAGTGAAAGCTACTTCGCATAAAAACCTAAGGTCTCAGGGTTATGGTCGTTGTGAATAGTGAATACAGTAAAGAGAATACAGAACACACGCCACACTCGTCCTATCTCATTTGAAAAACCTGAGGTGAATTTTGAACATTTTGTCCTATGACCGGTTAACCCCTGGACCCAGGCGCTAGATCTCCATCATATGGACCATTACAGAGTAAAGATTAGAGAATCTTTTGCAGTCTCCATTACAAGATCCATAGCACCCGCAGGAAGCTGGACAATGAAGTTCAGACCCGTTTAGTTGGTCAGAATCATGGGGTTAGCGCCCAGGGTCATATTCTAAAATATCTTAGATTATATCTATTTAGTTAGCATGTCGGCACTGTTCATTTTCAATATAGGTGGTATATTTCCTGACCAGGGCTTTTGTCAAAAGGTTAAAATAAAACAGACATCCGAGATACTTTTGTCAGCCCTTGCATTCTAATTCTTAAAGTTCTATTAAATTATTGTTCATTTCAAAGCAAAATGCCACCAATCATTTTGTTTATAACTAAATTAAATAAACCTTATAAATAGATCCCGGTGCTTGATAATACTTAACCCTAATTGATATCATTAAATGATACTTCTGTGTTTTATTCAGATTTAATATTTTTAATTTGCCTTTTTAAGTTTTATTTAAAAATTAACTCTTTAAGACACATTCAGACTATTCCAGACTGCATGTCAAAAAGCTTATTATTTATTTCATATGTTTTATACATCACAGCACTTTTTCAAATTGTAATCACTCCACTTTCTCATGTAGTTATTTACTTTATTTATTAATTTTGGCACAAATGTCCTTATCAGTCTAGTTCATATTCTAAACTCCAATATTTAATGTTCTTCCTGAATCAGGAGGAACACAAGCCTACTTTTAGTGCCAGGTAAGATTCTAACAATAACCGGCTCATGTTAATCAGCCTCATACTAGCAGATGTTAAATAATGTTTTCCCCAACTCTTTGCAATCCCATGGAACTGCCTACATAGATGACAGTTTAGCTGATAATATACCGCAGAACACGTAGGTTCTGTTGTAGTGTGCGGTGAGCTTGGGGTGATCCGGTCTTAAGATGTTTTTTAATCTCCTCTGTGACTTAGTATTTGTACATTTTAGTTTTTACTGCCTTATCTTTGTGATAGAGGCGAGTCAATGTTTCATTTTAGAATAATAATGTCTAGCTTAACTCTACCCCTGACTATGATCCCTGCACAAACCCTGGTCCTTGGACTCGTATTCAAGAAGATTGCAGACACTTGTTGACTCTTGGAATCACAGTTTAAACTTACGTCCCCTTCACCCTGAATGCTACTAAAACCAAGGGCGCTTTTTCACAAACAGAGGGGAAAGCAGTTTTCAATGACAGCCGTCCTATGTATCCTGGACTACCTAAAAGAAAGAATAAACCTCACAGTTTTAGTAAAATTTTAATCCTTGTGCTAATACATATAATACAGTAGATATGATGTAACTATTCACTAAAAACATTTTCCACCATGATTGGCCTAACGTGTCCAAAGCCTAATCATCATCAGCCTTGTAGTGTACAGGTTCCTATAACCTCCTATAACCGTTCTTATTTTCAGGGGCTCATAACTGATGTAAAATGGAAGGCTATTACCAAGCATTCACAGAATTTCTAAAACGTTGTATTATACAAAGCCCCTGACTACCAAAGTGGTTATAACCTGTTGATGAAAAGCTGTTTTAAATTAAAGCCTGAACAAGATAACTGTTTTCTAATCATCATATAAAATGCTTAGTAAATAAAGAGAGACTAAATACAATTTATAACAAAATGGAACCCGTGGATGGCTGAATAAACAAGGGAATCTAACTTAGCTTGAAATGCAAGAGTGTTTTAGAAAATAAAACCCTACACAGTGGTTTTCAAACTGGGGGCTGACCACGCTAGGGGGCACAAAGTAACAAAAAGGGGACTCGAAGATGTGAAAAAAAGAAAACAAGAGTCAAAAATATGAAAAATACATCTATTGAACCCAAAACAAATTAACTTAAACTACCTTCTGATACAGAAAAATAAATATAGAGATTGATAAATGTTGATACAAGTTAAATAGGTATAATAAAATATGCAAATAAAGTGTCATGAGAATAAAATCAGATTTTTTCATGATTAGCAGGCCAAAGAACTGGCCATTTGAGAAAAAATAATCATACATTTATGTTGTAAGCAGAATCTGAATGACTTGGGCTGGCAAGAAAACATATATGACAGAAGATATCAGATGTCTCCAGTTCCTTTAGGGACTTTATACTGGCTATTATAATTTAAAAGGAGTATAGAAATTAAGTTCTATGCTTTGTTTGGGGTGGATGTGCTCAGAAAGGCACTGATGCTTCCAAAGATCAATCAGGAAAACTGTTGGAAAATGGGCAGAACTCTTTTGGAAACTAGGATTTTTCTTATAATGTTTTAAAATCGGACCTTTACAAAGATGCTATTAGATGCTTTATTTTCTAAAGATGCTTTATTTTCATGTTAAAGCAACCGGTCGTTTTACTTGGCTACTGAACATGTATTTTGTTCGCTAGTGCTTTAGTGTTTCATTAAGAATTACCCGAATATCTGATCATTAGTTTAAGAAGAAAGAGTAATTAGCTCTGCTATTTTGTGAGCTATACAAGCGTGCTGAGCTGTTGGCTCCCATTTATGAGGTCACTAGCACGAGCTAAAGCTGCTGATTTAAAAAAAAAACATGATTTTAGTTCTATGAACTTCGGAGGGGCAAAAAGGGCTTCTTACCTCCCCTGCCTCTAGTTAAACCAGCACAACTTACTATGGCCTCCTGTGCATTCTTATAAACCTCCATTTAAATGCACAAGTGTATTTACAGAGTTTTCCTTTGTCCAAAGGCTCCTAGGTGATAGAAATGAGCTAAGCAAAACACTAAAATCACTGATCGCAGCAAATCCTAAAACACACGTGGAATCTGTCTCGTGTGGTGTGGGGTTACTTTTAAAAATAACTTCATTATATTATACACTAGCAAAATACCAAGGCCATGTGAGAAGTAGTGTGTTAAAGAAGCAATGAATGTAATTGTTTTGTCACTGTTGTGAGTGATGAGTATTGCTGTCATATATATTTACATACACACAAACATATATATATACATATCTATACATATACACATATATATACACACACACACACACGTATACATACATATATATCTACATATATACATATACATACACACATACACACACATATATACACACACAGCTATTTCGTATCAGTGCAATACGCTGCTTGTTAAAACGGATAACTCCTGCTCTTACGTGCAAGTCTGCGTGGATATTATGAACTATCGTATTTGTTCAAGTTCTATTTAAATTTTAAATAGAAGGAATTTTTATTTAGTCGACAGAAATATCTTTGGTAGGAATGGTAAAAACAGACAGGAATATTATTCGTGAATAAATCAACTCAAACCTTAAACAACTTATAATATTTTGCTCTCCATAAAAATATATCCTGTCTAAATTATACAAGTTAGAAATAAAGTAAACGTTAAAAGAACAAACATTCAAATTTCTTTACTCTTATGTAATTTTATATAAAAAATAAACTTAGATTTTAAATATCCCAAAAGATTTTGCTCTCCATAAAAATATATCCTGTCAAAATTATACAAATTCAAATATGAACATGCTGCATAACAAAACCTGGAAATATAAATAAAATGTGTTCCTTTCAGCAATAACAAATCAAATCATTCAGTTGTCTTTGCTCATATGTCATTTTAGAGCTGGACGCCTGGCATCTTTTTTTGGCAACAGGTTCGTTTATGTTTGGTGTGAGGTTCTGTGTTGTGGAGATTCTCAGGATGGATTGCAGGTGCTCATCAGTGAGGCGACTCCTGTGTGCTGTTTTGTTAGTCTTTATCACTGAGAAGAGCTTCTCACACAGATATGTGCTACCAAACATGCACAAGGTTCGAGCCGCATGTAGACGGACTTTTTTTGTTCTTCACCAAAGCGCCGTGCAAACTCAGTGCGCTCAGTTTATCAGCAAAGTGCGTATTTGGGAACACCGTAGTGACGACTTGGTTTAACATTACTTGGCAACAGGGAAAGTGGGGAAAGTTGCACTGGTGCATTTGTGTCTCCCATAAAAGCAGCTTTCACTTGAAATCACTTTGTGATTGTGCACGGGTAAAACGTCCGCTGAAGTGTCAGATTCTTATTTAATTCTTCTGCTTTCTGTATCTTCTGCATTGCATTCAGGTCTTTCAGGTTACCCTGATGTTTTGTCTCATAGTGCCGTCTTAGATTAAATTCTGTAATTACAGCCACATTAGCTCCACAAATGAGACACACGGGTTCAGTAAACATATACTCAGCCTCCCATCGGTTTTTAAAGGCTCTATTTTCAGAATCAACTTTTCTCTTCAGCATCGTGTGAGCTAGCTTCGCAATAACTTGCAGCATCATAAGCTAGACTTGATTAACGCGGTAAGTGTTCGGCAAGGCAGCTGAAGCGCTGCATTATGGGATCTGTAGTTTATTGTGTTACCAGCGCTTCATATACCCGGCCATTAATAACAATAATACAGTATATAAAATGATCTCACGGGCGGATATAATTACACGGGCTGGATGTGGCCCGCCCTTGAGTTTGACACATATGGACTAAATAGAACTTGAAAATATATATTTTTTAAATGTGATCGCAATTCAGATAGAGTTGACGCAGACTACAGCCTGCATGCCTCAATAAGTCATCCTCCCTCGCTCTTACTTTTTACCGCTCATCTAATGAATACACTGAGTATGGCTTTACCAAAACAATCATTGATGGCGAATAAAGTATCCATTATTCGAGTATGTAGATCGGGATATATATATATACATATATATATATACCTGTGTATCGCAGCGGAGAAGTAGTGTGTTAAAAAGCTAGAAAAAGAAAAGGGAACATTTTAAAAATAACGTAACATGACTGTCAATATACAGTATTTGTTTTGTGAGTGTTACTGAGTGTTGCTGTCATCAAGGATTTGATTATCATTATTTCTTTCAATCAGGTTCGTATTTGTAGGATGTGTTGTGTTCAAGTTACATTCCGTGTTTGTCAATCGTTGTAAAGATGACAGGTTTCATTCATCGATTCATTTCTTACTGCATCAATAAACAGCTCGTCTTCTTCTTTATCTGAGACCTGACACACTGCATGCACGGGTTTTTTACACTGTCTTCCTTTAGCGGGACATTGACTTTTTCCACCGTGTGCTTTGTTTCCGCAGTAGCTGGATTTATGAATATGCT
This sequence comes from Polypterus senegalus, assembly GCF_016835505.1. Lineage (NCBI taxonomy): Eukaryota > Metazoa > Chordata > Cladistia > Polypteriformes > Polypteridae > Polypterus > Polypterus senegalus. The sequence continues at coordinate 22,677 of NW_024378403.1, forward strand.
TGTATGTATCAGACGCTTCATATTTTTGCTGCCTTTTCAATTGTGTAATTCGGTTTTGTTCAGCTCTTTGGAACTGTTGCTTTTATCTGTGCACGCGCCAGTTCACGTGAGCCGCCGGTGTACATGCATCGAAGGTTCCCAGCTGTGCTGGTGCCATCTCGTGCTATGTCCATGGCTGTATTTAATGTTACCTTAGTCCTGGCACTTAAAACTTTCTCTCGCAGTTTAGCTGAGTTTGTACCAAAAACCACCCTGACCATCTCATCTTCCTCTGCATAAGCACAGTCCTTCACCCGTGAATATTTAGTGGAGTTTGCTATTGGATTGCCGCTGACGGACGGCCTTATATGGGCAGGCACTAAATTACAAACGCCAGCGGCAGCCTGTCTATGAACTTAATTTAAAGTGTAGGTTTACATCGTGCTTTGTTTCCGAGTAGCAGAACTCATGAATATGGTTGTATATGTCACTCGCCGCTTCTTATTGTTTCGCTGCCTTCTCAATTATATAATGCATGTTTTCTTCAGCGCTTTTAGGAGGTCTTCCTGGTTTTCTATGTACTGCGTGATTACGTGAAGGCGTGATGATGTCACACGAAACTCTCCCCACGGCATTCAAGCTCATCTCCATTACAGTAAATGGAGAAAACAGCTTCCAGTTATGACCATTACGCGTAGAATTTCGATATAAAACCTGCCCAACTTTTGTAAGGAAGCTGTAAGGAATGAACCTGCCAAATTTCAGCCTTCCACCCACACGGGAAGTTGGAGAATTAGTGATGAGTGAGTGAGTGAGTGAGGGCTTTGCCTTTTATTAGTATAGATACAAAATAAATAACCAAACATGTTATATAGTGTAAGGGACAGCAGGTATGGGCGGCATCTCGACATGTACAGGATCTTGTTCGTTAGCCTGGGTACAAGCCCCTATTAAACCTGAGGCCACGGAAGAAATAGAGAGCTTTTACAGGCAGAAGTGTTAAAAAGAGACACAAGGCGTTTGTAGCACGAGACTGCTCCATGTCTTTAAAGGTGATAAATCAAAGTTTAGGTTTGTACATGACCTAATCCTAACAAATTCCTGAGACTACCAGCCGGTGAGCTCTCTGAGGGTCTCCCAGCAGGGGTGGGTGCTCAAACGGGTGGGCTCAGTTGTTTGCAAGCGAACTTGCAGAGTCCTCCCCGTGAGTGGGGTGCTTACAGATCCTGACTTTACTTTCTGTGTGTAGAGCGAGAGCAGGGCTGCTCGCAGGGGGTCTGCGCTTGGTCTTTCTCTCTGGGAAATCAGCTTCATTGCTAAAACTGTTTTTACTGCAGAGTCCGTCACGGGGAAACCTGATTTAGCTGAAGTTGTGAAATCGGCCCCTGCTGGAACCATCAGCCCCTCCCTGAGCCATGCGGGCTGCTTGCTTCCACAAGATGTTTCCTTAGGGTCAACTGAAGATACCTGTATTTAAAATGTGGGGTGAGTTTGAATAGAAAAGGGCTTGTTTTAGATCGATTGTCATACAAATTATATTAAGTAATATAATTACAAATTGTACAGCCCAGGCTAGATTTTTAGACGTCTCAAACGTGATTTAAAAGGGAACTACTGCATAATTTTTAACTATGTGTGAATTTTAAAGGGCTGAACTAGCAGTTATGTCAAGCTTTACAAGCTAATCTTTAAAATTCCCTAAACTTTAAAAGATCCATCCGTCATGGGCAGAGGTCTGCACGGTGTTCACACTTTATTTTATTTTATGACACTGTATATTAGACCTATAACCTTCTCTTGCCTGTCATGGAGCTCTGTCTAATTACCTGAAGTTACAGGAATTGGGAAGTGATGAACTATTTTGGTAAGAATATGTTTTAAGGTCTACATAAGTAAGAGTATAAAGGGGAAAGTGTCACCCTAGGGCCTACCATGACAAAACAAAAATCATAATTGGGCTTTTCTGTTTTAACTTTTAATTAAAAATAGTAAAATGATTTCTAATTATCACCTGTGTAAATAGAAACAATTTCAGTTTTTGAGTAGACAGAAAATATCAAAATTTTGCTAGTGTAACAGTAAGTGCTTTTACATGCACGTACAAAACTGGGATAAGGTGGAAAACCTGCTTTCTTATAAATATCCGTTAAAATGCACAAGTGTATTTAGAGAGGTTTCTTTTGTCAAAAGGCTCCTAGGTGATAGAAATGAGCTAAGCAAAACAAACGTGGAATCCGTCTCTCTTGACCAGTGTAGTGATACTTCATTATATTATACTTACAAAAAGAGTAACCAAACCTGCTATATAGTGTAAGGGATGACAGGCATGGGCTGGCCTCTCGAAAGTACAGGACATGTTTCATTACTCAGCCAGGAGGACAATGTAATTAAGGAAATTAGGGTTTTGCTCTTTTTAGTAACTGTCTTTTGTCTGATTTTAGACAGACCCCGGAAAATAAGCCCTAAGGTTAAGCTCTGTATATATGTGAATATTTTTGATATCAGCCACCAATCAGCCCAGGCTAGACGTCTCAAACGTGATTTAAAAGGGAACTGCGGCATATTATTTAACTATGTGTGATTTTAAAGGGCTGAACTAGCAGTTATCTCAAGCTTTACAAGCTAATCTTTAAAATCCCTTAACTTTAAAAGATCCATCGACAGAGGGTCTGCGCGGTCTCGGGCCTGCTGACATATGGGGGTAGGGCAGTTTATCGACAGCTGCTGACAAGCGGGTGAACTCGCAGGGCCTCACCCATGGGAATGGGTGCTCAAGCACACAACTATCCGAAGGCGTCGCGCTCCACGCTGCAGCAGGGGCTGTCTCAGCCCATGTCTGCGCTCTGAGAGAAAGAGAGACAGAGCACACAGGCCTGCTTGCAAGGGGGTCTGCTAAAAGCGGGGCTGCTTGATTTCTTTTTGAGAAACCGGCTCCATTGCTAAGAATGTTTTTACTGCAGAGTCTGTCACTGGGAACCTGATTCAATGTTGGTTGAGGAATTTCTGTGAGATGGAAAAGGATGGACCTGTAAGTGATAAAGCAAAGATGAGATAGATATTTTAATGGCATGTTCATATTAAAATCATAGATAGAACCGAAGAAAATGCTTTGCTTTTTATACAGCACTTTCAGAAGTGGCGGAAGTGGTGGGGAGACCGCCAGTAGGTGCGGCCTGACCCCGGGGCCAGAAACAGGGTGCGATCACCCTGACTGACTTAGACCATGTCTTTGATCTCACAGTTTGTTATCTGTGTGTGAGATGGAAAAATAAGCAGCTTAACTTAGTTTGAAGCAAAGATGAGATGTTTTCATGGCTTGCTCATCTTAAAATCGTAGATAGAACAAAATGCTTCACTTTTTAGACTTTTGGCAGGGAAGTGTGGGGACTGGGAAGTGTGGGGACCGGGCAGTGTGGGCAGGCCATCCGTCAGGGTACGGATGGGAACGCCCTTGGACCGGTGCTGGGGCGACTTTGGGCTTGTCTGAGCTGGTCAGGACATGCCCATGGCATGTCTGAGCTTGTCGAGTTAAAGGCTGTAACACGCCGGGCTTGTCTTTCAGGAGAGTGGGGCGGAGCGGGTTCAAACAGCGGTCAGACATCCAACACACGGACCGTTCACAGTTTATTTTACCCAGCAGGTGCGGGCGGGTTTAAACATCGGTCAGACATCCATCAAACGGACCCTTGACAGTTTATTGAACCAATCGGATGCAAGGGTAGGTTCAAGGAGGAGTCTGGGCGGGGACAGGGGGCCCTGGACCAACCTGACGCCAGGGTCAGTGCCAAAGGGGCGGAGATAGGTCACGTGGAGGGGCGGGGAATTCCGACGTGACGTAATCAGGATGCGATGGGGCGGAACCTCGGTATGGCGTCAGAGGGGTGGGGTTTAAAAGTCATTAATCATTATGATTGACAGCTCTAATTGCGATTTTGAGACAAACCCCATGCCTATAACTATTCTCATCATCTCTGTCCACCACCCAGTCCTAGTGTATGGTTGTTGTTTCTTGGCGTGATGTCCTGCAGTTATCTGCATTACTTTGAACTTCAATATGGTCCATTCAGACACTGAGTCCCTGATTTCTGTCAGTATTAATCTGCACTTGTTCTAATGGTGAAAACTGACCTCCTCCTAACAGATACATCTGCAAAAACATTTGAGCCTTCCAGGTCTATCCAGGTTGTGCTCCACCTAAAGAGGCCATCAGATCACATGACAGACAAAGTCAACTATTGTGCACATATGTGGCTACCAGGAGAACAAATGAATAATCATGTGTTTGAAAGTCAGAGGAAATGTAAAAATAATAAAATTAAATTGAAGGAAACGAACAACATTGAAACAACATATAAAAGTTTTTTAACATTGTGCTAATTTAAGAATTATATTCCTAGAGATAAAATATATAAAGATGTGGATTTTTCAGTTTGTTTTTGTACAGATGAACTTGCACCACATCCAGTGTTGTTTCCTGCCAAGCATCTACAGCTGCCAGCTTCTGTACTTCTGTCTTGGAGGATATTACCGGTTGGGGAAACTCTTAGTGTATGGGCACTGGCCGGGGACCCCAGGAGCATAGGGGCCCACAATGTTTCTGATGCCCATTTATGTTTCTGTTTTGCTGTCAAAACAGGGCTCCTACTTATCCTGGGGCCTATGATGATGTTAAGATGGTCCTGTGTGACTGCCAGGATCAGCCTCTTCCTATTTCTGATTGGTTAGCTTGTATCGTCATAATGAAGTAGACAGTCTTCTGCTTTTTCAAAACACATCCCATTCACAAATGGATGGAATGGACATGAACTGTAACTTAAATAGTCAATGAAAACACATAATGAATGTATATAAGGAATGGATACTTACTAAATGAAGAACTGAAATGCAGTGGCAGAGGGTAGTTACACTCTTTTTACTTTCTTTCTAGACATTTTATTAAGTAGTGGAGTGAAAATAATAGCAAAAATTATAGGCACAACACTTTTATCAGTGACAGCAAAAACACAACCAGCCCTATGATCTTCTGAGACAGGACTGCCTGTGAGGTGGTCTACATCCTGTATGGACTGGAGGGCAATTTAAATGGCTTCATCGATGCACATGTGTGTTTTGAAAATTTTCGGGTGCAGTTTCAGAAGATGGGGTAGTGAATCTTGGATTCAAACCTTAACGAGTCATAAGAGCAAATTTCTGTATGGGGAGATTAGAAATAATGAGGTATTGGTTTACACTTGAGTAATAAAAGCCAGCATTACAACTGGTGTAGAAAATGAAAAAGTTGAAACATTTGGAAAATGGCAAGAAAGTTGCAATATGATAGTTCCATTATAGTAAATCCAGTTCATTCCAGTGGTGCAAACACAGCAATACTGAGAAACAAAATAGAACTTGGTCTTTTGGGTGAGTTTTTGCCCCACTTTGCCATTGTAGGCACATACATTTTGTTGTTGACACTACTCTATGTTGTAATGTACGCTGACACTGGATGGTGTTTGCCATGTGTTATTGTATTAGGATTCAGGAATTTGTTCTTTTAAGGCAACCAGATGTCACACTGTTATCAAAGCTGAAAAATACATTAATATGTAATACTGTGATTTATGAGCATGGTTTTTCCTAAAATACTTATTACATACATACATTTTCTGAGTGAGTAATCCAGACACATTTTTCAGGTAGCTGTGACAAACTGAAGATTTTATGTGACCTTCGGGACTTGTAGTGATTTGAGCAGGTGCAGTGTTAGGATATAGCAGGTAGAGGCAGATAATGAAAGAAGGTACTATGCTGTTTGAAGAAAGCAAAATCCGAATATAACATTGAACAGAAGAACGCAAAAATAGCTCATTGAATCAGCTAAGATGGTAGGATAGACTTTAAACTATACACTGTGTTGGTCATTGGAAAGCGCAGGTTTGAAAGCTCATCAGAGTGTCAAAGAGCCAGAAGACACCTGGCACAGATGGAAGAAGCTCATTTGCACAGTTGTGATGTCGACTCTGTGGCCAATAAAATGGCTCTGATACATCTTAAAGATGACAATGCAATCATCCTATGGCTTGTCTTTGTCTGTACATCTATACTACTAAAAGGCAAAGCCCTCACTCACTCACTCACTCACTGACTCATCACTAATTCTCCAACTTCCCGTGTGGGTGGAAGGCTGAAATTTGGCAGGTTCATTCCTTACAGCTTCCTTACAAAAGTTGGGCAGGTTTTATATCGAAATTCTACGCGTAATGGTCATAACTGGAAGCTGTTTTCTCCATTTACTGTAATGGAGATGAGCTTGAACGCCGTGGGGCGGAGTTTCGTGTGACATCATCACGCCTCCCACGTAATCACGCAGTACATAGAAAACCAGGAAGACCTCCAAAAGCGCTGAAGAAAACATGCATTATATAATTGAGAAGGCAGCGAAACAATAAGAAGAAGCGAGTGACATATACAACCATGTTCATGAGTTCTGCTACTGAAACAAAGCACGATGTAAACCTACACTTTAAATTAAGTTCATAGACAGGCTGCCGCTGGCGGTTGTAATTTAGTGCCTGCCCATATAAGGCCGTCCGCCAGCGGCAATCCAATAGCAAACTCCCACTAAATATTCACGGGTGAAGGACTGTGCTTATGCAGAGGAAGATGAGATGGTCAGGGTGGTGTTTGACACAAACTCAGCGAAACTGCAAGAGAAAGTTTTAAGTGCCAGGACTAAGGTAACATTAAATACAGCCATGGACATAGCACGAGATGGCACCAGCACAGCTGGGAACCTTCGATGCATGTACACCGAAGCGGCTCACGTGAACTGACGAGTGCACAGATAAAAGGCAACAGTTCCAAAGAGCGCTGAACAAAACCAATTACACAATTGAAAAGGCAGCAAAAATATGAAGCGCCTGATAAGCATATTCATAAATCCAGCTACTGTGGAAACAAAGCACACGGTGGAAAAAGTAATGTCCCGCTAAAGGAAGACAGTGTAAAAAAAAAATCGTGCATGCAGTGTGTCAGGTCTCAGATAAAGAAGAAGACGAGCTGTTTATTGATGCAGTAAAAACGAATCGATGAAAGAAACCTGTCATCTTTACAACGATTGACAAACACGGAATGTAACTTGAACACAACACATCCTACAAATACGAACCTGATTGAAAGAAATAATGATAATCAAATCCTTGATGACAGCAACACTCAGTAACACTCACAAAACAAATACTGTATATTGACAGTCATGTTACGCTATTTTTAAAATGTTCCCTTTTCTTTTCTAGCTTTTTAACACACTACTTCTCGCTGCGATACGCTGGTATATATATATATATATATATATATATCCCGATCTACATACTCGAATAATGGATACTTTATTCGCCATCAATGATTGTTTTGGTAAAGCCATACTCAGTGTATTCATTAGATGAACGGTAAAAAAGTAAGAGCGAGGGAGGATGACTTATTGAGGCATGCAGGCTGTAGTGCGCTCAACTCTATCTGAATTGTGCGATCACATTTGAAAAAATATATCTTTTCAAGTTCTATTTAGTCCATATGTGTCAAACTCAAGGGCCGCGGGCCACATCCGCCCGCGTAATTATATCCGCCCGCGAGATCATTTTATATACTGTATTATTGTTATTAAAGCCCGGTATATGAAGCGCTGGTAACACAATAAACTACAGATCCCATAATGCAGCGCTTCAGCTGCCTTGCCAACAGTTACCGCGTTAATCAAGTCTAGCTTATGATGCTGCAAGTTATTGCGAAGCTAGCTCACACGATGCTGAAGAGAAAAGTTGATTCTGAAAATAGAGCCTTTAAAACCGATGGGAGGCTGAGTATATGTTTACTGAACCCGTGTGTCTCATTTGTGGAGCTAATGTGGCTGTAATTACAGAATTTAATCTAAGACGGCACTATGAACAAAACATCAGGGTAACCTGAAAGACCTGAATGCAATGCAGAAGATACAGAAAGCAGAAGAATTAAATAAGAATCTGACACTTCAGCGGACGTTTTTACCGTGCACAATCACAAAGTGATTTCAAGTGAAGCTGCTTTTATGGGAGACACAAATGCACCAGTACACCTTGCCCCACTTTCCCTGTTGCCAAGTAATGTTAAACCAAGTCGTCACTACGGTGTTCCCAAATACGCACTTTGCTGATAAACTGAGCGCACTGAGTTTGCACGGCGCTTTGGTGACTTTGAAGAACAAAAAAAGTCCGTCTACATGCGGCTCGAACCTTGTGCATGTTTGGTAGCACATATCTGTGTGAGAAGCTCTTCTCAGTGATAAAGACTAACAAAACAGCACACAGGAGTCGCCTCACTGATGAGCACCTGCAATCCATCCTGAGAATCTCCACAACACAGAACCTCACACCAAACAGAAACGAACCTGTTGCCAAAAAAGATGCCAGGCGCCCAGCTCTAAAATGACATATGAGCAAAGACAACTGAATGATTTGATTTGTTATTGCTGAAAGGAACACATTTTATTTATATTTCCAGGTTTTGTTATGCAGCATGTTCATATTTGAATTTGTATAATTTTGACAGGATATATTTTTATGGAGAGCAAAATCTTTTGGGATATTTAAAATCTAAGTTTATTTTTATATAAAATTACATAAGAGTAAAGAAATTTGAATGTTTGTTCTTTTAATGTTTACTTTATTTCTAACTTGTATAATTTAGACAGGATATATTTTATGGAGAGCAAAATATTATAAGTTGTTTAAGGTTTGAGTTGATTTATTCAGGAATAATATTCCTGTCTGTTTTTACCATTCCTACCAAAGATATTTCTGTCGACTAAATAAAAATTCCTTCTATTTAAAATTTAAATAGAACTTGAACAAATACGATAGTTCATAATATCCACGCAGACTTGCACGTAAGAGCGGAGTTATCCATTTTAACAAGCAGCGTATTGCACTGATGAAATAGCTGTGTGTGTATATATGTAGATATGTATGTATATGTATATATATGTTTATATATGTGTGTGTGTATGTATATATATATATATATATATGTATTTTTGTGTATATATGTGTGTGTATGTATTGTGACAGTAGGGGCAGTAGTGCACCCTTGAACCCTCAGGTACAACTCCAGACACCAGGTAAAAGTCCAGAACCTTTTATTTTGTTCTTCCATGCACCAAGCACCTCCACACTACTCATACAATATACTCTATCAATAAACACTCCTCCCGCCCAGACACTTAGCCACCCTTCCTCCCAGCTCAGCTCGGTGTCTGGACTGAGGCACCGTCCTTTATAGCCCCTGACCGGAGGTATTCCTGTCCTGACAGTCCATAGTTCCTTACTCCTTCGGGTCAGGGCAATCAGTCCTTTCTTTAACCCGGAGCACGTTGTTCGCTCCTGTCACGTGACCATGGCGTACTCCGGTCATAGGGCATGAAAGAGCCCATAAGCCCCCACAGCGACTCCTGATGGCCCCAAGGTATCCAGCAGGGTTGTGTAAAATACTACAAGGTCCATAATGCCCTGCTGGACCTCGGGCATGATCCTGCTGTCGGGAGAGCTCCTGCTGGTGGCCTGGGGTGCGGACCGGCATGGAAAGCCGGCAATCCTCCACATTTCCCCCCTCAGCGGCGACAACTGGGGCGGAGCGCCTGGCCCCACGAGGGACGCCCTCCTCCAAGAGGACGCGTCAACCGGACCCTGGCTGTGGTGTCCATGTCTCCCGCAACCTTGGGGAATGGTGTATCCTTTATGCCGCTCCCCTGTCCTTCGGGAACAGTCTCGCCACTCATGGCCCAGCCGACGGCAGTTGTAACACCGACGATGTCCCCTGGGTGTCTCCTCTGCGAGACCAGAAACACCTCGGGAATTCCGCCAGCGTCACCTCCGCACCTTTCTCCGCCAAGGAAGGGCTTATGGCCGCTTTGCTGCCCTTTAGCCCTCCCTCCGATATGTCAGGAGACCCCGCTTTGGTTTGGGGACCTCCTGTTTCATCTGGGGCTTGTGCTCAGCTTGAGGCTCTCTATGGAAAGGAGAGAGCCTCGTTGCTCTGCACACCCGTTGTCCCTACGCTTATTAGGTTCCGCGCCATTAGTACTGACTTCGCCCGATGTACAGCACCATCCAGCTGCACCGCACGGCGGCGCTTCGCCCGGCGCTCCTATCACCGGCGCTACCCGCACGCCAGACCGATCGGGTCCTGGAGAGTTGCACAGCCCCGAAAGCCACGCCAAACGCATGCCCCGGCTGTTTGCTTGCTCCCCAACCATTCGGTCATCGTTCTCCCGTCTCTTGTCGGGCACACGGTGCTTTGACAACCGCTACTCATCATCTGCGGTGCCCGATCGCACTGTGTTCCCTTACACTCTACGACGCTGGACGGACTCACCTGTACCCCCGATCGATCGCCTCCGGAGCTCCCCACCCCAGCCGCTGCACGTAGTCCTGCAGAGCCTTTAACGGGGTTGCGGCCGTCGCTCCCAAGTCCTCCACATGTTCCTTCAGCTGTTGTAAATCCTGTAAGAAACGGTGAAGGCGCGAGGTATTCCTCGAGCCTCCATAAGTCCCCAGAGTTAATGTTTACGGCCGGAGTTGTTTGCGCTTCCGCATTCGTTTCACCTACCAGCCGGAGCCAATGAGCACGCCCGCTCCTGGCACGTGCTCTGCTGGGCTTCACGGAGGCTTCTGGGACATGGAGTCCAAAGAGGAACGGGTAGCCTGCAGCGCGGACTGCGATCTGCGTCTTTTAATTTGTCGGCAGACCGATCAGTCACTTCCTGCTCCTCTTGATTCTTTTTAAATTGTGGCGCTGCTTCCGCCGCTTCCTTCTCTTTCAGGAAGCTCGGATCCGTGGGAATTACTGACCTCA
>NW_024378404.1:0-25000 GCF_016835505.1 Polypterus senegalus
AGCGAGTGGTAGCTTTGATCATATGATGGCGGCACAGCGTCTGTCACCAGACTAGCATGGCACACGTCACAGGACAGCTTTCACCAAAGCCTCTCTAATGGCTACCTGAGGTGGGAAGCCTTCCGAGTTTGAGGAATGTTAACGGCTAACAACAATCGACAGTCGGTGACTCAACACGTCGTTTGGAGGCTCACTTGAGCTCATAAATTCATAGCTTTGTTAGCTCAGCCTGGCGTAGTTAAAGTGAAGATTAGAAAACAGATTTTCTGAAGCTAAATATAACCAAAATGATTGTTCAGCCTTAGCTATGAAATGTAATCCCCCCGGGATCAGGTTTGGAGCGTACGGCGGTTTGTACAATCCCACAATCCCAAGCAGCACGTTATTCATGACTTCACTCCACAGCAGTGCCACTCGCAATATGGCGGCGAGGCTGACGTACGATGCTGCTGGTCACACGGTGTCTAGCAATCCTATGTCTCTTTACTCCTAGACTGGAGCACTGACATCACTTCCTCTTCTGAGACACAAGCCCCGCCCCCTTCAGCTCCCGTCCTATAGAAGATCAAGCCAAACAGGAAGGGACCCACCATTTCTTTTTGTATTTATTGAATTGCAGCTTATTGTTTCATTTTGCTTTGTTGGTTATGAAGTTTTTTTTTTTTTTTATTCCTTCTTCTGCGTTGCTTCATATAAACGCCAGTGGCAGCACATGACGTGACTTTCAGTTGAGGGGGTTTCAGACTTAATGACTGCGGTTGGTGGTCTCCTTGCCTTAAGGATGTCAGAACTCATACATTTCACAACTCCATGATCACTTTTGTGTAAATGAAGACTACGACTGGAAATCCCAGTAAAATCTACGTAAACGTTACGGGGGCTTGAAGTAAAACGTGTAGAGAGCTAAAAGCTGAGCAGTGAAAGGCGCCAAGCCATTCCAAGGAGTCGGGCCGGTGGCGCCCACCACAGCAGCCTCCTTTTAGGAACCCGTTTCTTACTTTCTCTTACCTGGCACCGCAGCAAAGAACTTGACGGCATCCCGATGGCCATGGAAGCAGAGCTGAGCGTGAGCCATGGAGCAGTATGGGATAAATGTGCCTGGTGTCACCTTGTCGCTGTTTTCATCCCCATACACTCGGATCACGCTGCCTGGACGGCTCGCTGTTCCTGATGTTATTTTATTGGCTTCAAAAGACAAGGACAAAAGAAGCGGCATTAGGCGTCACGTCACGTCACGTCACGTCACAGCAGTTACAGGAAGGCACACGAGGTCAGCATGGCTACAAATCAGCCAAAAGGCCAAAGCAAGGAGAGGTCTCAACGTGAGCAGAAGTAAAAGGACAGCAGTGACAGTGACATCTGAGCGGAGACGCAACCTGGAAAAAAACGTCACATCAAAGAGTCAGACGAGAAGAAGAGGAGGAGGAGGACATGCGCACAGTCCGGTACAAGCAGTGGAGCATGCTCAGAGGGTTACGGCCCAATGTCGGCGACGCGCTGATTCACGCTCGACCGCAAATCTACAGGCCTACTGGTTAAAGAAAGGGCTAAGCAGCGCTCCATTCTCATTGACTCTGGTTAAAAAAGAAATCCGATAAAACAAAAGGATGAGGGGCTGGGGACAGGAAAACAAAAGAAAACAAAAGAAAACAAAAAGCAGGTTAACACGACCAACAAAATGAAAAGTGAAAGGCGTGTGGAATCAAAGTGGGATTGGAACAACTGAAACAGAGAGAATGATGAAATGCCAACCACTCCGCAGACCTGACCACAAGGTGGGCAAAGAGGGTTACGCTTCCAAACAGACAGGGCAGGGGTAACTGAAAGAGGAGGAAGACGAGGAGGAGGAGGAGGAGGAGGAGGCCTCGGGTGGCTACAGGAAGCCAGAGAGAAGCTTTGCTGTGAGTTGGTGGTCTGCACTTACCCCTCAGCCCCAGTAAACGTCCCTGGTGGAGGATTACAGCTACAGTAAGAGAGGTGGAAAGGGGGAGAGTGGACGGGTATGACAGCAAAGGAGAACCGTTAATGAGAGCCCACCAGTCAACAGCGATCACAAGACAAGGACACTGGCTAGGCGTCCAGGGAGGGCCGCAGTGGCTGATCCACGTCCTTACCTGGCCTGCTTCATCCAATCTCAGGGTCTGTCGGGCTGTTTCTGCATTCAAAGCCCCTGGCTGTGTGGGTTCGGATGTGCGTTTGAGGGTCCCCTGCCCAGGTTGGTCCTAGTGCTGCTGGGATAGGCACAGATCTGATGTGACCCTGGACTAGACACACGGCTCGGAAAATGGCTGGACGGACTTAACTTGGTGCGGTGGCACTGCCAGTGAAGCCAAAGGTGTGGACTTGGGTGGCTGAGTGGGGAACGGGCACACGTGGCAGAGGTTTAGGCACCTCGCTGGCTGTCAGAAACCCTTTGGGTGGCATACCCGTCTGCCTTTGCCGTTGCCTCTCTGTGTGTAGACTTGACATTGGTGGTGGGGGGGTGAGACCCCTAAAGATTAACTGACAAGAGTACCCGCCTCTTCTACAATGCCACAATCCAGTTTGCACCACACAAGAGTGTACAGGCTCTCCTTCATGGCACCACGGACTGTTTTTAAAGCTCAAGATGCCCACCTGGAGCTCTTTGTATCAAGATGTGTGAAAGTCTTAGAGCTTTTGCTGTCCCCAAGCGCAGAGCAGCTAGTAGTCCTGTCATCGTCACCGTCACCGCCCCTCGTAATCCCTGTGGCTCGTCAGCATGAACAGTGGCAGCCATCTTCCTTTCCGTCGTCACGTTACTGTCCGGTTGGTTCTTGGCTTACGTTTATTTGCCTTTTCGTGCCACCTTTGTTTACTTTGAAGTTAATATTTTTCATGCGTCTATTGTAATGATATCATCTTTATTATCATTGAGTGGGTGTAACCCTAAGCAGTGGGGTCGCCCTGATGGCACCGCTTGAGGACCAACCTCGGCCTTCACATTCTGAACCTGCCAGCAGATCCTTCAGTGGCTCATTGGCACTCAAAGAGCGAGCGCATCATCATTACGAAGGTTTGACATTGCGATTTCTGCAGTTTCCGATTCCTAAATGACATAAAGGTACAATTCCGTTACAACGAACTCCCAGGGACCTAAAAGATATTTCGTGGTAATGAGATTCTGGATTTGCCACTATGGTGCTTTCTTTAACTTGCGTCCAGGCGTCTGCAATCATTTCAAGAGCTTCTTTCGCGTTCATTTTAATCTCCTCCTGCCTACAAGTTATGCCAACGAGACTTTTTCTTGTCATTTCCTTGCCACTTTCAGGGTGCCAATGATGCCCAAGTCCAATGGCTGAAGCGCTGCTGTGCAATCGGGTGGGTGGAATTCAACACGGACATTATCTGAATGTGGAAGCCTGTTGTGGGCAGCACAGTTGTCAGTCGGGAGCCGAATCATCCTCTTCTTCTTCTTCTTCATATCGTGAGGCTTCTGAACACTTTTGGGATTCCCACCCAATGAGAACGACACGCTGAAGTGCGATTGCAGGGTCTGTGGACGACTGTTTGTCCGTTTCTGGGGCAGGAGAACAGGAGGCTCACAGCAGTGCAGTGAATCGCCCCAGAAGCGAATCCTAAAAGATCGGGTCGCGCTAGAAGTCCCTAAAACACGAGGCTGAGTCTCAGTACTTTAGCGACACCAGCTTTACTCAGCTTGAAACAGGAACGGCACACTTATTTACTGTAGCGGGATCTGCCACTCGGCTGTACACGGGCACAGCAGTCAGGCGGGGCCGTGGCCAGGTCAGTGACCAAGTAATCCTGTGCCCTGCACTTACAATGCCCGTGGCTCCTAACCTTACACCACCCATCGAGATCTTTTCTGTTTACTGTGAGCCTGCTGTTGCCCCGTACAGACATGGCGGACGCTCTTCGGTGTGTCGTCCCGTAGACGGAGGGCCCAAGAGAGTTCACAAACCTCACATTTTCTTGAATGTTTCTTGAACGGGCATCACTGAACCACATAAAAACGGCTTTTTCTGCGTCTTCAATTGCAGCAGTTTGCATACGTTTGCAACACGAGATTTTTGTTCTTTTTTTGCTTAGTTTCCCAAGAAAGTTGACAGCGTCGATGGCGAAATTCCAAATTCACTGGCAACGTCTTTTTTCTTTTTGCCACAATTGAGAGCTGCAAAAAAATTAACGTTTTTTTTTTTTCTTTCTAATATGAACCGTTATCGTTTTTTCATGTCTGCCGTTTCTATACGAGGGAAACAAGGAGTTCAGTTCCAAAGGATGTTTTTCAAATGTTGTCGAGCAAAAATCAAAAGGTATCACTGAAAATCGCAGGAAACAAAAAAGGAAAAAAAAAAAAACAGTACGAGGAAAGTTCGGCGAAAGAAAAAAAAAATGCCAACGTTTGTGTTTGGGGATCGTTGTGCACAACTGAGCTGCGGCCTCAGATCTGAGTGCTCTGCAGAGGACTCACTCGGGCATTTCAAGGGCACTTCGTTGTAACGAAAGTATCTGCTGAATGGACTTCGTAGTAACGAGATTTCTGTAGACTCGCATCATATGGGGAAGCTGTCAGGACCATCAAAATACTTTGTTGTAATGAACATTTCGTTATAAAGATTTTACTGTTATTTGGACTTGCTTTTGTGGGTTTTCTGCCATTTTGACATCTTTGCTATCCTTCATTTGTAGAAGATCCCTCGTTGGACTGCTCTGTAGCCTGAGGTTTACAGTTTCCTTCCCCACGTTTCTGGGTATTTTGGAGCATTTCACGTATCTTTTGAGTATTTTGAACTTTAAAAGCCCGTTCTTCCCTTTGGCTCTTCTGTGTGCACTGAAGCCTGCCTGTGGAGCTGGGAGGTCCGGCTGCCCGAGGTGAGGCTTATTCTAGGCAGGCAAGGGAAGGCCCTGGCCTGGTTTATGGATCTTGTACGCGGCCTCACAGCTTTTCATTATTTGGACTGCACTCATTTCTTGACGTTTATCAGGAAAGTGCATCCCTTTATTTTCCAACCTGATTAATCCAGTTCAGGGTTACAGGGAATTGGCGCCTGCCAAGGAAGATGGGAAATGACAGTGGACAAGGCAGCAGCTCACCTCAGGGCCCACCCGCACTCCTACTTATGGGTCAAATTACAATCGTCAGTCAACCGACATGGGGCTCTGGGGAGAACGTGAAACTGCAAACAGGAATCAAACCCATGATGCTGGATCTGCGAGGCCACAAGGATGCCAACCTGAGTATATCATGGTTATGCTGATAAACACAGTGGCACATTTTATAATGCCAAGTATTTTTGAATGCAAAAACAAAACAGACTAGACATGAATGAATTCTTTGCATTTATATGGCGCTTGTCTCAGTACTCAAAGCGCTCAGCGATTGCAGGTTAAGGGCCCAACAGAGCAGAGTCCCTACTGGCATTTACAGGATTCGAACTGGCACCCTTCTGATTGCCAGTGCAGATCCCTAGCCTGAGATACAGCTGGCCTGGATTAGGAAATGAATTCATGCGATGGGCTCCATCAAAGCCGTGCAGCCACTGCGGCCCTCCGGGGCCCACCTTGCACATCCCCGCTCGTTTGTCTTTTTTAGTCATTACACATTAAAAAGCAATCCAGACCAACACATCAGTGCCCATCGTGAACACTCACTCATGGAGGTATGCAATGTAATGGAAAGTGGAGTGCCACTGAACGTCAGCTCCTTCCTGCACGTCACTTCTGTTCTTTACTCCAACAAGAAATTCTAAAAACAAAAACCTTTCAAACATGCAACTCGTCTTCTGAACCTTTGGGAACACTCGTCCCCTTCCTTGCAGGCCGCCTCCATGTGCTTTGTGACATAATGGCAGACCAGACCCTGCATTGATCCCCCTCATCTTTCTTTAAACTGATGTGTGAAGCTTTTCTGAACGAACACAGGAATGTGCATGGCAAGCGAACCAGACGGCGCGAGACAATGCGAAGGGTCTTACTTTCAGTTAGAGGGATGGAAATGATCACGCCGTTCCCCGTTCCTACCCACAGGCGATTGCAGGACACCATTAGTGCTGTGATCCTAACAAAGGAGAAGCCGAGTTTGCCCGTACCTGAAAAACAAAAGACAGGAAATAAAAATGGCTTTTATCCCAAGATGTTACAGGCCTCTGTGGCACGGGTGCACGTGTGTGCCCGGTCCTGCCATTCTTTATTTATCTCTTTCTTTATTTACTAT
This sequence comes from Polypterus senegalus, assembly GCF_016835505.1. Lineage (NCBI taxonomy): Eukaryota > Metazoa > Chordata > Cladistia > Polypteriformes > Polypteridae > Polypterus > Polypterus senegalus. Next base: position 6,194 of record NW_024378404.1, read on the forward strand.
ATACTATTATAAAACGTCCTTTCTTTATAGAGCCTCTTTCCAGCAGAGGTTTACAGCCAGCAGCACTGGGCACAAGGTAGAGACCAGGCTGGGGGTGCCAGGCATGATATGCCCTCCCTCACACACACATCAAGTCTACATAATCAAGAAAGCCGTGTTGCGGGGAATAACCAGAAAGTGCCCACATGGCAAGGGCACAGCCAGTGAAGTGGCAGAGAGCAACCTGGGAGTTGAACTGTGACCCACAGAGCTTCGAGATTTACCTGTGCACATCCAAATGGCAGCCTGCCTAAGAACTGGGCCTTGCAAAAGAGTCCAGGCTCCTTTTAGCTCGAGGCGAGAGCAGGCCGTTCAGGCAAACGACGCACGCCAATCCCGTCCTCCGGATTTCACTAAAACAACACCCGGTTGAGATTTGACGGTCTCCCCGGTTCTACCCTCCAACCACATTACTTGGACATTTGGGATCCACCGTGCTAATCGTTAACACTTCTCTGAGGTCATCTCTTCATCGCCATTTTAGGGTTCAGCTCCTTCTTCGTTCGTTGCTCTCCATGGATCTGAATCAGCCTGGCCGCTCTGCTTTGGACCTTCTCTTGTGCTGCTTTGTCTTTTTTTGTAGCCTGGAGACCAGAACTGCACACAGGACTCCAGGTGAGGCCTCGCCAGTGTGTTATAAACCTTATCCAGAAATCTGCTTTGTCTTGTGCCCCGCACATCGATGGCGCTGCATAACCGAACATCCTCCTGTCCACTGTCTGGATTTACAGTAGATAGTAACTCACGCACTTTGACTCTCACGTCTTTCTCTGTAATGATATGGCCGGCAACCTAAAATAACCAGAAAACGGCGCCATTTGTGATAAACAAAATAGGAACCAAGAACTCCAAACGGATTACATGGCATCAGGGTGCTGTATTGCTGCCTCCATCACCTGACCGTTGAACCAACACAAAGATCCAAACACTTGGCGCTCATTTGGTGCCCTTTGTCATTTTACCACTTTCTCTGTGCTGTTGTAACCTTCTTTTCTTCATCCATTTCCTTAACAAACGGCTGTGTTTATCCAGTAAATGCAGTGGCTACTTCGATGATGCACAGGCAAGAGACAACGGGAAGGCGACCATGGCGAGCAGAGCACAAGGAGCAGAAGGCCTGGCAATCAGCAGCGTTCAGTCTGTAAACTTTGTTTCAGGGACCGACTGACAAAGAACTCTTTTTGTGTTGTCTTCTTGCACTAAAAATGCAGCTCATACGATGATCACTCACGTAAGGTAAGAAGGACGTGAAAACTTTAAAAAGCCTGAATGAGGTGCCATTTATTCAACTTGGCATCAGAACGTGGATTTACTCTTTATTGACTCATTTTAAGGAGTACATTCCAGTGGATGTCAGAAGATGTGTTCCTATTCAGGAATGTCCCTGGTTGATTCCCACTGAATTTAAATTAAGTTCAATAGCAAGCCACGTGTATCTGGCTCTACAACTTACCCAGCATTTTACTGACGTACGGCTCGATGTCGACATCCTGCAAGTGCTGGTAGGTGTGTGCATGATACAGTCGCAGGGTGGAATCGAGACGGATTGACACCCACACGCCATCGCCAACCCAAGCCAACTGTCTCACCTGGCTCTCCTTTCGGGGATGGGCATCAAAGGACTTCTATTTAAAAAAAAAGGACACGCATGTTTTACAGATGTGTATGCACACCCACACCTCCATACTGTGTATATATATATATATATATATATATATATATATATATATATATATATATATATATATAGTGGGATACAACCTGAACACAGACAGGCATGGGGACACAAGTACAAACACACACGCTTGCTTTTTACATCTTTTCTTTAGTACACCGTGTCAGCCACATATTACTCAGCACCTTCCTTTTCTCTCTCCTTCTCTCTTCTCTGCCACCTCCACACCTCCCCTTGCCAGCTTTGACTCCTGTGCTTTGAATTGAGTGAGGCGGCCCCTTTTATACTGCAGCCGGAGGGGCTCCAGGTGCTGTTGTGTCGTCTCCTGGCAGCACTCCTGGGTGTGGCGCAAGCACTGCAGTCCAGGGCTCAGATAGTCCAGGCGCCCCCTGGTGGAGGCCACGGGCCCCATCAGGGTTGAGCTTCCAAGCTCCAATCCTGTGGCCCCAATGCAAACCAGGGGGCCTGCCCTCTTGTGTCCCGGGGGAGGTATTGTCTCCCTCCCAGTCCTTCAGTCCTCAAGGGGTCCTGGCTGGGCAAAAGCCCCAACCGTCTGCCACAATATTTTATTATATTAACTAGCAGAATAGCCGCGCTTCGCAGCGGAGAAGTAGTGTGTTAAAGAAGTTATGAAAAAGAATAACGTAACGTGATTGTTAATGTGTTTTGTCATTGATATGAGTGTTGTTGTCATATCTATATATATATATATATATACTGTATATCTGTATCTATCTCCTTTGGGGTGCGAGCAACTGTTGCTGGAGGTACCAGAATCCATCGAGGAAGAAAAATGAAAAAAAAAAAAAACCACAGATGATTCTTGCTGTTATGTGCACTTAGTGCTGCGTGGGTATTATGAAGTATCGTATCTGTTCAAGTTCTATTTAAATTTGAAATATAATATAATTTTTATTTAGTCGACAGAAATATGCTTGGTAGGAATGAAAGGTAAATTTAGTCAGCACTGCATACATTTTTCTTCACCATAGAAATTTAAAGAGTAAATTCAACTTACATTCCTACCAAAGATATTTCTGTCGACTAAATAGAACCTACTTATATCCAAATTCAAGCTATTGTGCTGTCGCCTGCCTGACTGGATATGTCACCGTCGCTTCGCTCTTACTTTTTTACCGTTCATGTAATCATGGCTAGTCGCAAAAAAATTAGAACATGGAAGGAGGATCACACTGAGTATGGCTTTACCAAAATAATTACTGATGGCGAATAAAGTGTCCATTATTCATGAAGCTTCAATTGGTGATCTGTTTATCTGCGTTAACCTCATATTTTTTCATACTTCTTCTCAAACCAAGGGGGTGCGAGGGTAAAATGAATCAGGAAGCACTGATATATATATATTGAATATACTGAAATAGTTTTACTGTTAAATAATGCAAACAGTACGCGGCACGTGTTTCGCCCTAATTCTGGGCTCATCAGGCTTACACACTCACTGCACCTCGTCTCGGGAATCGAACCTCGGACATCAGCGCTAGAGGCGAAGCCTCTCGTGTTGCACCACGGCGTGTGGTTCGTTTATTTGACAGTATGTAGATCGGGGTGTGTATATATATATACACACATATATATATATATATATATAGACACACACACACACTAGGGGGTTTCACTTGCCAACCCCACCTGTGCCAGCCACTTTGCTTCTCTGCCCCTCGCGTATGTGGATTTCACTTTCACCAAACAACAAATCTTATTTCTCGCGGATACGCCTCTTCATTTTGAAGAAACCCGACTTTTCCCTGATGACAACACGAATCAGACGATCTACGAGTCTCCGACTTACAGTTTAAATCCAAACAATATCGACACACTTCTGTCATATCACCATTGTCCATATATTCGATATCTTTTCACTTTTACCTTTTCATCTATCACATTGAATTTTGTTTCCGTGTTTGGAATTCCATCATGACACCACAATGTTTAACTGCCCGTGAGTGAATGTCGTTTCTTTCTCTCTACATGAACTGTGTCTGACAATAACATTCACACAAGTGAGAAATGATTGAGCTGTGGGCGTGTTATAAATGTTACAGATGTGGGCGGGACTTTTCCAAACCTCTTTGCATAAACTCTTGTCTTGTGCGGCTTGAAATTTTCTCTCATGGGATTTCACTTTCACCAAACAACAAATCTTTTAACTCTCACAGATACGCCTCTTCATTGGTAAGACACACAACTTTTCCCTGATGGCAACACGAATTAGATGATCTACAAGTCTCCGACTTAAAGTTTAAATCCAAACAATATATTCAATCTCTTTTCGCTGTTCCGTTATTTCACCGAGTAGTAATTTCCGTTTTTTGCACTAATGTGATCTTTACTAACATTTTTTTGAGACTTTTCAAATTTTCATACTTCCATTATCTCTAAGCTGCTCTCCATGTGTACCGCACCAACGTTTTTGAATTCTTTACGACGTTCTACTTTGTCGTCTACTCTTTGTCTTCTATTTCCGGCCCCGGGTGCAGTTAAGTCTCGTGTCGCGGGACGTGAAGGTATCTCTCTGTGAAAGTCTTGTCTCGTCCCAGGATTTTTTTTTTTATTATAATAGAGAGATACACAGTATATTATATACACACACGTTAATGCATACATACTATATAACTCATGCACACACTCGGTTCAAACCCTAAGCGTATTATAAAACATACACATATACATGACACACACTTTATGCCGATACACGGCCTCTTACCTCAATTTTCATGGCCTTTGGCTGCACCACGTAGATCTTGTTTCTGTACCCGCACCACACCTTGTCATGCACAACAGTCATACAGCGAATGGAGTGGTGTGGGCGCCCCAGGTCTAAAAGATGATAGTTTGTGAGGTCCCACTGGCCATCTAATTTTTAGGCAAGAAAGAAAAGAAAGAACAAAACTGAGTTCAGTGGAGCAATAAAGGGTCACATCTGGCCTGGCGGCGCACAAAACAGCTCAAGCTCAAGTTTACTGGAGCAGGAAACCAACAGAGAAAGTGAAAAGAAGCAGACAAAGCAAACTCTTCCCATACACGCCCGTGTAGCGCTACTCGGGGAGGTGAAAGACGACTTTCGGAAGGTGAATGACACGGGCTTTGACTAATGACATCCATCCACTGATGATGGCTGGGCGACACCGACCCGGCCTGGTTGTGCTGCTTAGGTTTTGTTCCTGAGGTTTAATGGCTCGGCTTACCTACACCCCGATGAAAGATGGCTAAGGTTCCATCTGCCAAGGCAACGAGTACTCTTCCTTTAACATGTCTGGAAAGAGAATCATAAAAGAGAAAGCGTCTTTACGGGATACACAAGAAGTGGACAGACAGCACTTGAAATCCTTTCATGAACACGACGACTCGACGCTCTGTTCTGCCTCCGTATTTTACTCTAACACTCTCCTGTTTCTCATCCTTGAAAGTGGACAAGAACATTTTTTCTTTAAAAAATATCCCCTTTTCTAATTTCATACTAAAAAGAATGTGCATGCATATTGGTTTTTTAGAAGATATATACTTACACAATACTAAGAATTGAATCTTTCAGTTTAATTGAATGAAGACATTTCTGCCACTGGGCCACAGAAGAATGAACATACAAACTGAAAGAAAATTAAAATGCAGTGTCACAAGTGTGACCTTCACAAAACGTGGATGTTTAAGTCCAAATGCAAAAATATCAGGATTACCATCAAGCAACAGCAACAAGGGGTCATAATGAAGAATTTCAAGTGCACAGGACATTTTCAAAAATGAGGTAAAAACAAAACGTTTACCAACAGATCGAGAAAGCTTTGATGGCACAGTTTATTACCAAAGGACAATGAAAGCACACTTAGTGGTGTGAACGTCATGGCAAGTCTAAACCAAACCAAAAGGCCTGGGCACCACACTCACCAGCCATTCTGGGCACCCAGCCACATGGTTGGCAGCACACTACTCATCTTCTGTGCTTCTTCCCTCATTAGATCCTCTTCATCAGCAGCTGCAGCAGAGCCGTTCTTAGATGCGTCCAATTCCCTGAAACCACCGTTAAAAAAAAAAAAAAAGAAAGAAAAAAGACAAATTGAGCACAAATTGAATAACTTGTGTAAAAGAAGAAGAAAAGCTGCAACCTAACTTCATAGCAGAAGCAGCTGTTAGTAGTCTGGTCCCAGGGGATTGTCACTTGCATGTCCATTCATACAACAGCACCTTCACAGGAGCTGGAGCCAGGCCGGACCACTGAAGGAACAGCCGGACGTACCTTAAGACACTCGAGAACGCACGTAGAGATTAACTGAATGCAACTGCACAGCTGACTGTCCGGACTGCTTCACATGAAGACGTTGAGGACACTGAATCAACCAGAGGGCCTCCATGTTGAAGTGACGGACTTCTAGTTCAAGGATTAGAAGATCGCGCTGGGCTCCATTGATGTTCAAACTACTTTCTTCTTTTTGTCTTTTGTGTGTGTTCATTATGAACCGAGTGAGTAATCTGTCAAGTTTGGAACTGCATTTACGTGTAAACTCATTACAGTGCTCTGAGCCTGCAGTCGGTGAAAGGCGCTATACAAAAATAAACTGAGCGGAAAGGATTTGACACCACAGGCAAGAAAACAGCCACACTCTCAGCAGCTTCATCAATGACAGTTACACATAAAGGGGGCTTTCCTGTCACACAACCAAAGCTGGTAGAGTCCTCCTCAGGCCAGCAGCCCACAGAGAGCACCACGACCTCGCTGGTATGGTCATGTGCGCTCTTTTTCATTTCACTTCTTTTAATGTCAGTGCGTTTATTTTGTTGAGGACATGTTTCTGACATTCATTTTTACTTTTGGTTTCATTCTCACTAAATTTTTTAACATCTTGTGTTTGGTTGTCTTTGCACAACACTGTTGTCTCCTTATAGGTGCTACCATTTTGTGGTCATTTATATGGAGCTGCCAAGTTAGGATGAGCAGAAGTTGAAGGTCCTTGTGGTGCAGTCTTCTTCCTTGTGACCATTAATTAAGCAGGCTTACAATTGGCTGGGCAGTTGGTAACCTGGTTGCCATTCCCACAGTTCTCTGTCTGAAGAAATGATCACCACCACTTAAGTGAAACTCACTCACTCACTCATAGTCATCGTCTCTGCTGTATGTACCGCTAGTGTTCTGGGTGAAAACCTCCTGGCATATTCCCTCTCTTTAGATTTGGCCTCCTCTGTTTACTTAAGGTGAGGATGTTGAACTCTTTGAATCTTCCTCACCACTGAAGACTTCGTAGATAGGCAGTAAGCTTAGCCATTCGTTCTCAAGGCGACTTACCCGTGTGCTGTTCTCACATCATGTGGCACAAAAAAAGGTTTTCGGCACCCGACTTTGAACATCTGGCTTTAGTATACTTTAGTATAAGGGAGTGTAAAGCTGCTGTGCGCTTGATTTAGAGCTGGTGGGCGGCTTTGGGGTTCACGTCAGGCCACTCATCTGAATCCTTAAGTTTTCCCTTTCCTTATTCCTGTCTGTCCTCTGAGGCTCGCTCTGTCTGTCTGCACGGATATCCGTAAATTTTAATCTTATATTTAACCTCCTTTTACAGGGCAATTTGGAATGGGGGGGGTGAGGGTGTGGGGGTTGCATCCTACTGTTATAACTGGTTTCCCCAAATGTTTTTTTTGCTCATTAAACTTAAAATAAATTCTGATCTCAAAAAAAAAAAAGAGTGTTATCAGACTTTTAGATGAAATGAACAAAAAAAGTAAAAAACACTTTCAAAGCAGCTAAATGTTTTAAGGCGATGCCCAGCACCTCCGGGTCACTCACCTCTTCTGATAAGCTGCGGAGGTCTCGGCTGTATTCTGCACTCCTAAAGGGTCCGTGAAGACATGCTCTGTGTAAATTCCTGGTTGACTGATGTCCACCACATCGTCTGCTGAGCCAGAGTTGGCTTCTGTTGCCTCTGTGGCTTCCTCAGCCGTGGCCACTCCATCGTCTGGGGCGTCAGCCTCGGTGACCTCCTCTTCTAAAAACGACAAAAAGGTCATCTTAGTAAAATGCAGACAGGTTGCCATTGGCATTATGGCCAGTATAAAACATTACAACTTCAGATAATTACAAAAAACTATGACTGGTTTCCAGTACTGAGCTGGGCAGATCTGCAGGCATTTCCACCTTTTGTGATGACAACCAATGTAAGCTGATGTGCGCCTGCTACAGTCACCACGTTACCTATAGTACAGCAGGAGGTGACGATGGCCTAAGGACGTAGCAACAACAGAAGCAAACAGCATTTGCTATAAGAATTACCTGGTGGGACACCAGGTTCACAAGACATCACGCGTCTCGACAATTGATAATTTGCTCCAATATTTTATGGCTGCCCGGTAGCCCTTCTATAAAGGTGAAATTCCCCACTCACTAGCCAGAAGCAAGCTCAAGGTGTAAGAACAGGCTCCTCCTAACGACCAAACAGTAACGTCCCCGTCATGCTCACGTCCTTAATATCCTCACAAATCTTAAGTCCTGGCCCCTGAAGACCTCTAACTTGTACTCCACACATTATGGGCGCTACATAACCTAACATTTTATTAGCCTCCTTAAAGGCTTCTGTCCGCTGTCTGAATGTTCCTCTCATAAGGTGGCCTTTCCAATTTCAGAACCCCCCATTGTGTATTCATGTAATCCTTTTCTTACATTTCATCTCCCACAAATGCTTCAGGGAACGTCACATCTAGTATCATCCTGACCTGCTTGTTCTTTACGTTCTTAGCAGATCATTTACGTATATTAAAGCTGCAGTGGTCTCAGCACTGACCCCCGGCACACCCAATTCTGAAGATGTTCCTCACCCCCAAATGCTTCTAACACGATTTCATGAAAATCCAACTATGCTGAAGTTTGTAAACAGTAGGGGCCAAACCATTTTTCAAAGTGTAGACATGCAATCATTACACAAGTTTAAACAACTTCAACACAAAGACCACCCGGTCGGGCTCATCTCCCTACCTGTGGGTTTTTCCATGGCAGCAGAGATGGTGACTGCAGCGTTCACTGCCTGCGGGGATGTAGCGCTCTCTGCAGTGCAGCCCACCACGGTGATCCCTCCCAGCATGCTGTCACTGCCTGCCGAGCTGTTGCTGGCGAGGCTGCCCGTCAGAGATGCGTTGTCACACGGCCCGCCACCTTCCATATCACGGGGAATCTCTTCTCCAGCAGGGTAGTCCGTTTCTCTTGCCCCTGAAAATGAAAATACAATTTGAAGCTAATTTAATTAAAGGAAAAATATCAGATGCAAAACAATAAAAACAATAAAATGAAACAACAAAACAAATGCATTATTTTAAATGTTCTCAATTTTCCCAAATTTTATTTAAAGATAAGATAGATGAACAGCAGTTGATTTACAAGGAATATTCCACATTTACAGTACATATGCTTGTCACACACAATTCATTTACAAATCCATACCCAAAGACACTACTTTTAAAACATCGACAGAAAATCTCCTTTGGTGGGCACAGGTTTGCAGGTTTTGAGTTTTACAATTAAATGTGTTTGTATATTTTCCACTAATTTTTTTTAGCCGGCTAGTAAAATCTATACTGCAGAAAATAACGTTTCCTCAAAACAGTCCACCAAACATTACTACAGCGTTCATCACGTAGATCAAGTTCACTCAACAATATCAACGATAAGAGGTCTTAGCTAAAGGACTGACAAAGTGCTTACTTACCTCAGTAGTCTCACAGGACCAAACCGGACTTCTTAAAGGCAAACAAACACTCAGCGCTCACCTGCACGTCTTTTTAATGCAGAAGAAGCCTTAGATAGAGTCGTATGGCATTATCTATTTATTACAACGCACAAATATGGGTTTGGCCCAAACACCTCCGGATGGCTTTCAGTACTTTATAGTAACCAAGCAGCCTCTGTCCATATCAACAACAAAATCTCAGATTACGTCAAATGAGATATTCGACATTGATGCCCACTATTACCACTGCTTTTTACAACAGCCATTAAACCTACACTGCAAGAAGACTTTTGTCTGGTATACCCGATCAATTAGTATATCACTTGCTCCTCGAAGTTAACAGTAGCAGTCGTACTGTAAAACTTTTTACTTGAACGTTGTCTCTTCCTGAACATTTCTTTATGCCATGTGTGAATGAAGGCAAACTGCTTCTCTCTGACTGGCACTGGCACTGGCACTGGCCCCTCAGCAGCCCAAACTGTTTAGGTTGGTTAGAAAATGGCTAACACAGGAGTGTGAACTTAAGTAGTGGTAGTAATAGGGTCAAATATCCGATCAACTTGCAACATGTGGTCACTCTCTGGTGCCAAGTCAAACAAGAATTTATTATGACATGAAACTTCATTGAATTTAACAGAAGACCACATAGTTAATGGTTTGATGTGCAATCACAATGATATAAAATAAATGAATTGCACAGTGTGGTGCATTGAGCATGGCGCAGTGGCACAGTGATTAGGGTTACTGCCTCACAGATTTGGTCTCCTAGATTCCAATTCCATGCCCGTCTGTCATCCAGATGCTCTGATTATCCACTCACATGTAGTTTGGGTTAACTGACAACTGTAAATTTACCCAAGTGTGTGTTTGTGGCCTGCGATCGACTGGCACCCTGTCTGAATTTTACTCACCAGCACTGTTGAGAAAGGCTCCAGCACATGACTGTGGGGCTACAATGGGGTGACTTGGTGAAAGTATTTATGGGAATATATAAAAGGAAATGAGGCCATCATACCTGGAACACTGGCAATGCAAAGAACATGAGAATTGCACACAAAGAAATTGTCCAATATGTTGCCAGGCTGGTTGGCGTCGATGACCATGACTTTGGTAGATGAGTGAGTGCTGGTGCAGATCCAGACCAGACTGGAAAGATCTTCATGCTGCCTCAGCTCTTTCTCTTGTTCCTGTGGAAAAAAGTGGATAGCAGCAAGCGGAGTTGACAGCAAAAGATTAACAGCCAAAAAGGAAAAAAAACGTCTGAACATTTCATAGTCACGGTCCTCATCCATTCATTGACTTCATGCATCTTAAAACCTGATGCCCACATAACTAAAATGGCAAGGACGACTTTCATGTCTAACTGGTTGTCCTGTGTAAATTTTACTCTTCCAAATAAGGGTGGCTTGGTTCATACAGTGGTTGGCACTGCACCCTCACAGCATCCAGGAGAAAGGGTCCAAGATAGAGCCCAGTTTTTATCTGTTATAAAGTGTGTATGTTTTCCCCATGTCTTTGCAGGCTGTTCCACTCACAGTTCTAAAATATAAGAGCTGTGTTACTTTAAACTGGGCCCTTGCCAGTCTGTACTGGAGGAGTGAGTGTGGACTGGCACCACATTCAGTGATGGCTCCTGCAAACAGCCTAATGCTCCTATACAAGAGGCTCAAAGGACTATTTCCTTAACAACGGTTGGTCACAAAAGAAATAGGATTGTTATGTTCAGCTACGTGTTTATTTTGAAACTGAGCCCATGTAAGTGTGAGTTTCCATGCTTTTTGTTGTCGGATGACTTTGCACGTTCTTCCTGTAACTGTGTGGGATTCTCTGGCTAATCCAATTTCCCTTCTACATTACCAAAGACTGGGCGTTACAATATTAACCAAAGCTGTCCCATATGTGTCTAAGTGAGGCCTACAATGGGCTGGCTTGGTGGGGTGCCGAGCCAAAAAGTGAGATTTTGGCCCAAGGTCAGATCTACTTGTGGATTCCCGTTGTAGGGCCTCAGTAGCAGCACCTCACAACACACTCCGGTGGAGTGAAACTCTGGCTAAAGGAGAGAAGCAGGATCAACACTGATGGCCTCAGACTTTGCCAACATCCTCCTCTATTCTGTCTCCAGCAAGTCCATGGTCAGTCTGAAATCAAAATGGCCTTTATGGTCAGTTTACTCTCCCAACAGACCGCAGTGTAAAGCAGCACACTGGTCACCACTATGGAGTGGGAGGACATCCATGCTGGCTTGTCTCACAGATCCACAACACACATAAAGTAAAGAGCTGCCATAGCTACAGTCCTCTTCCCAGATGTGCGAGCCTCAACAGCCTGGACAAGGCACAGTGTTCTCCAGCCCCCCTGAAAGAAAGACCTCCCCGTGAAGAATACTGTGGGACACGAGGTTCAGTCCAAGATTGTAAGGAGGGCAGGTTTACTTAAATGAACTCACGACCACAATGCCACCCTCACAGGCCACCTTAAATTGTTTTGCATTAACAGCCAATGACAGAATATTGGGTGGTGCTGGGTTCATCTCCAATGGACTGCTCTTTTGGCTCAGTCTATACACATTTATTATCGTGTTAATGGGGTCTGCTGGCTAGTCTTACGAAACAAACATTTGATTGATTAAGTGCCAAAACAGCAAAGGCGGCTACCTTGAGCTCCTGTTCAAGTCGGTCCAGGCTGCTCTGTGATCCTCGCCTTGGTCTGCTACCATCAGTGTCAGCCCCGGTGACGTCATTATAGAAAACGCTGGCTCCTACAATGGAGCCTCCATCACGTGTCTTTCCACCGGAAAGGTTTACACCTGCAGCACACCAAAGCTGAAATGAAAAGCAGAATTTGAAATTACACTTAAAAAAAGAGAGAAGGGCACAACTTCTCCTTCCTGCCACCATGAGCAGAGAACCGAGCAGGATAGGACATCTGCCATGTCAGCCACGGTCACGTCAAGCTGAAGTTTCCTGTCACACAACCAAAGCTCAGCCCAGCAGCCCAGACTGAGCACCACAACCTTGCTGGCTTGGTTATTACGCCGTTTATTTTCTTTTGCGCCTCCCTTCACTTCTTTTTATTTTGATGAGGACATGTTTCTGAAATTTATTTTTACTTGGTTTTTTTTGTTCTTTATTTCGCCTTATACAATTTCTCGCATTAGGTATTTGTTAGTTTCCGCATACCCTTTGGGTTCAGAGTGCAGGGTCAGCCATTGTACAGCGGGCGCCCCTGGAGCAATTGTAGGTTAAAGGCCTTGCTCAAGGGCCCAGCAGAGTAGGATCTCTTTTTGGGAGTGACAGGGATTTGAACCGGCAACCTTCTGGATACCAGCGCAGATCCTTAGCCTCAGAGCCACTTTTGGTTTCATTCTCACAAACTTACAATTTTTTAACATCTTGTGTTTGGTTGTTTTTACACAGCACCATTGTCTTCTTATAGGTTCTGTCATTTTGTGGTCATTTATATGCAGTTGCTAACCAAGCTGCTCAGTTAGAATGACCAGAAGTCATCGTCGTGATGCTGTAAAGGTAAATGTCACTCACTTCCACATTGCGACAGACTGTGGACTCTCTCAGATCTTTACGTGTGCCTCTTGAGAAGGTTTTCTGTTAGCTGATCTTTGGCCCTGTTTATGATTCCCATGTCGTCCTTTGGCTCCGACAACCTCTTTTTGCCAGTTCTGTCTGTTAGGGGCTTATGTGTACAGGAGGTTAAGGTGCATTCCTTTAACATAGTGGGTTGATGTGCAGTTTCAATGCGTTTTCCTCATTGCAGGACGCCTTTCTCTTCCACCTGTCCTTGCCTACTTGCTTATTCTGTAGCACCCCAGATACAAAACGAGGCTGTGAAGTGGCTCTGTATGATGGAGTCTGCCTGTTTCGGTTTGTTTGTAGCCTTAGGCCTCACTGTTACTTGTGAAAATGGGAATAAAGTAAAAAGGTCTGCGGTTAACTTTACCAAGCTAGGAATGTAAGGCATCAGCTCTCGTTAGCATGACTGGATTTTGAAAATGATACCCTTTAAAAAGACTGAATAATTAACAATAATAATGCAGGTAACATTTGGCCTACTTGTGAAGAATTTAAACCCACTCTGTTATGGCGCAGCTAGTCCCTGTCATGTAACTGATTAACCAGACGCGTCCCGTAATTTCCAGGGGCAGTCGTGTATTTCTTGTCCAATTTTGGTATCCTGATTTTTTTTTTTCTTTAAATCTACATTTGTCCCAGATATGAACATGACTTTTTTCTCAGTTTGTCACCAGAGCAGTATGGAGCACTTTGGAGGGCACATTCTTCAATACATAAAAAAACTCATTAATTATATTAAATCCAATCAAAACAGCCAATAACTGAGCAATCAGATATTCCGAGTTTACAGAGCCGTGCAAATTTGAGATCAACACGCTTAGTTCTGAGACGGCTCGTTTCAGCCACGTGCCTGACCCGTCAGTACGACTAGACGTTTGCGCTCGCTGTAGTGTTGTCAAGCATCCAGAATAAAGTGAAATTCTCGCTTGTACATCCCACCAACATGTAACACAATTTAACTTTCTGGCACTTCATTTCATTGAATAGAAAACACAAGTAGCTTACCCGATATCAGAACTGACTTTAAAATTCTGCTTATGGTTTATTAAGCCTTAAATAATCTCGCTCCATCTTATATATCGGAGTGTCTGACATCTTATATTCCATATCTTAACCTTAGATCTTCAAATGAGGGTCTGTTTAAATTAACAAGAACAAAACTTAAAAGAAGTGGTGAGGCGGGCAGGCGGCCTTCTGCTGTTATGCACCTAAAATCTGGAATAGCCTGCCAATAGGAATTCACCAGGCTGATACGGTGGAGCACTTTAAAACACAGCTGAGAACACATTACTGTAACATGGCCTTCTCCTAACTTCACTTTAACTTAATCCTGATACTCTGTATGTTCAATTCATCACAATAACTATTCATGGTGGCTCTAAAATCTGTACTGACCCCAACTCTCTCTTCTGTTTCTTTTTCCGGCCTGCGCCACCACCACCTACTCAAAGCATCCTGATGCTCCAGCATTGATGGACTGAAAGCCACAAGTCTACGTGACCATCATCATCATCAAGCCCTTCTGTGAGAACCCTAAATCCAAAGAGGACTGGTTCATTTATGTTAGGTAAATTTCCCAGAGGGGACTGGGTGGTCTCGTGGCCTGGACCCCTACAGATTTTATTTTTTTTCTCCAGCTGTCTGGAGTTTTTTTTGTTTTTTCTGTCCACCCTGGCCATCGGACCTTACTCTTATTCTATGTTAATTAATGTTGACTTATTTTTATTTTTTATTGTGTCTTTTATTTTTCTATTCTTCATTATATAAAGCACTTTGAGCTACATTTTTTTGTATGAAAATGTGCTATAGAAATAAATGTTGTTGTTGTTGTTGTTGATAGGCAAATAGGGAAAAAAAAAAAAGTTTTAATGCACAAACAATAGAATTTATAGATTTTGACAATTGTTTTCCTTTGTTTTGTTGATTCCTCTCTTGTGTTGTTTCTTTATCATAAAAACTATTTTTTTTATGTACTTTGGCCTTTTGGCATTCACTGTGAGTTTGGGAGTTACCTTCATGGAAGCATCTTTCTCATCCAGCGGTCTGAGATATACGGGTACTGGTAAGCTTTTCATCTTATTTTCACCTTGAGCTCCATTTACTATCTAAAACAAAAAGAGAATATAAAAGTAAAATTCAGTACAGCACTGAACTCACGGTCAACATTCATTCGCCCTTGTAGTGGCAGGTGAGCCAATAGGAAGCCATTTCACTTCTTACTCTGCTGCCATGTTAACACTCATGCAGTATTGTGCCGTATGGTCTTAAATCACCTGACTTGTGATTGTTGTGTGACATTACAGAGGATTGAAGGGATTTCCTGTGCACAGCTGGTCACTAAATGCTGCAATCACACCCTACCGGTGTCACTAGTGACTTCTCAACTCCTCACGTCATTGGGTTCACATGAACGTCCAACCAGAGACTTTGGGAGAAAGGCAAGGTCGCTGCCAATTTGCTGCTTGGTCCACACCAAAGGAAATTAAACATTGGCTCGATTTTACTTTCCCATGAAAACCTAAAGCAAAGTAAAAGCATTTGACGCGTATCGCTTCACTGCAAATAAAAACGCAACCAGAAAAAAGCCGTTTCTGTCTGGCTTAGTAATTGTTTTATTTTATGCTGTTTAATGAAGTGAGAGGTCAACGTTACACCACAAACGCAATAATTTGGGTAGCAGTGCTTTTTCTGAATTGTCTAAGGCCGGTCACGTGAGTAACTTTTTATTTTCGGACTATTGTTCAGCACACAATCGCAGTCCATGCAATACTCTTTTCACATCTCAAGAGGCTCTCAAAGGCAGAATGTAGAAAAGTAAAAACAAGACAAAAACCGCATTCCACAGAATTACAGCAGTGAAGTGGTGCCAATGAGTTCTTAAACTGGCCACTGGGTGGTGCTGCTGCGGTTGTAAGCTATTGGCGCGTGTGTGTTGCATGTAATAGGATAACAGGCCTACCAATCGTGCCAAGCCTTATGTTGCTCACACATGCAGAAAAGGCGTTGAATGAGATTCAAGAAAAAGTGTGTGGAGCATATCAGCCAAGCAAAAAATGTCCACTTTTGTGTCAATGTCAAATTCTTCTTGTGTTCATCAGAACTCCAGCTGTTCGGAGAAGGAGGAGAACCTCTTGAAGACTATGCTGGCCAAAGTGGCACCCAAATAATGATATGGGGCTGACGAGGACATGCAATGTTTAGGATAAATTGTGTGTGGAATAAAACACACACAGACTGTTGACAGCAGTGCTACACATTCATCGAGGAAGTCGCCATAAAGTTTTCACCTGAGATTTCACTGCGATCAAGTGCTTAGCCATGGTGTGGCCGTCGTAAAGACTTTTCACACAACTTGTCAAACCCCTCATGTGTTCTCTTCAGTCCATGTTGCTACTGAACATTCACTTTGGTCTTTTCTGGCAACAAATTCTCTTACGTCTCCATTCCAATGAAGTGAGACAAACCCAACATGGTGGTCACCACTCACTGTGTGCCTGCTGTAAATACCCCCAGTGTTTTAGCTGGCAAACTGGTTTGAGCACGGTGTTCGAAAGCTGACACTTTTCACTTTGCCGATGAGCTGTGCACATTCTCCTTTCATCCTCCCAAAGCAACTTGTGACCATGTGTGGGACACTGAACCCTTGGCACTGCAGACAGAGCTGTTAAGGCCTTTACATGAAAGGCTCCTGCACCAATGGCATGATGCCACTGAAGCACCATCCACTGGCCGGCCTTCAAACGTATTGACTGCACGCTGCATGACAACATTTGGAATTATTAAGATGGAAAATATAAATACAAAAAATATAACAGACATGTCAACAGAAAGGAAAACGTTACCATTAGAAAAAGTACCTGTTTGTATCTCTGAGGTAAACTCCAGCCATAAGCCTGCACACGGCCATCTTCCTTCTGCACATGCGCTTTTACTTGCCGATACTGTGCCCTTTTCTGCTCCCTTCGAGACGCTAAACTGGCACCGTCTGTCCTGTAAAAGAACAACGTTGATGAGGCATGGCACACTTTCAATACTATTTAAATACAAATGGAAGTTCTGTTAAACGGGGTCACCCAACAACTACCTTTAAGATTTCCACTAAGACACAAATGGGTGAGCCGAAGTGGGCGCAGCACGTCTCTGTTGTCATCAAGGAGGCTCACCGAGGATTTTACTTCCTCAGACGTCTCCATCTGTGCTCACCAACTTCTACAGGTACACAGTGGAGTTGGTACTCACCAGCTATAGCGTGGCACCTGCTCAGTCCAGGGCTACAGGGCACTACAGAGAAAGGTGACGTGACCACACTGGCACACTGCTGCTTTATGATCAGGATATAGCAAATGCTGCCTTAGAAAGGCTAATAGGATTATTGAAGACCCCAGCCATTCAATGTGATCACCTTTAAGGACCATCAGCCCCAACCCTACTAGATTTAGGGACAGTTTGTCTCCATAAGTCACAAAGGTACTGAACAGCAACTCATACTGTAGGAGTGTCTTATTGTCCAACATGGTGTCCCACGTCTATTGTACTATCATCACTAGTCTGAAGGAGACATGCAAGGAGGACCCTCTTTGTATCTTGAACTTGAAACTCGTACTGCTAGTAGGCTGTGGTTTATCACCCAGTTGGAAGGCCTTGGGACTGCACTTTGTGTTGTGATAAAAGGCTGTTTTATAATAATGATTCTAGTAAATTCAAATATGTATTGCAATATCATGTACTTTAACGATTTGTAATTGTTATTAACCTCCTCTATTCTCGGTTTTCTTTGTCTATTTTCTAGGGTGGCATGCTGAGCCACCACCATCTGATCAAAGTACTCGGTAGCTGAAAGTGACGTCAGAAGAAATGTGGCCTAGAGCCGCCACATTGAACCTCTGAGGACAGTGCATGAAAAATAAGAAACGATTGTTTGCGAGAAGGCCCGGTGGGGGCTCAGTGGTCATCTGGCCTTGGACTCCCAGAGGTGTTGCTTCTCCAGCATTTGGCCACCTGGAGTTTTTAAGTTCCTCTTCTTACTGGCCATCTGACCAAAGCATTGGACATGGCATTGAAAATTGAATTTAGTGAAACGGAGCCTAAGGTCGCTTCCATTTCTGTGACTTGTTTACCTACTGTATATTGTGTAAGTTTGTAATTAGTTAATTTGCATTGTAATTGTAACTTTTTAAAAACTTCTAGTAAAGCGCTTTCAGCTACATCAGGGGTGCCCAATGCATCGATCGCGATTGACCCGTAGATCGCGTTGCATTCAAAAACATTTTTTTTTAAATGTTAGCCTATCATATATCCTCACTATGGCATTTGCTACTTGATTGACATTCTGGCCAGTCTGAGATCTCTTCTCTTCTAACACACTGGTCATCCCGCACGCACGATCAAACGCGCGAGCTACTGCAAAACTCCGGCTGTGATCTAGTTAGCCTTCCAATTTCTATCGACTAAAGAAGGGATTTAAAAAAAATTGTTTGGGAGGGTATGGGCTGGATGTGGAATTGAAAGAGGATTTTTTTCTCACAATGTCCCAATCGAAGTGTGTTTGTCTGATCTGTCAATCTATCATTGCTATCCCAAAGAAGGAAAATGTGGAAAGGCACTTTCAAACTGTTCATAAAAACTACAAAACTGACGTCCTTCAAAAAGCGATCTGAGAAAGAGAAAGGAGAGGGAACTAAAATCGCAGTTAATCAGACAGCCGTCATTTTACTCTCGGCTGAATTGAAAAGCTCCTTGACTGCATTATTCGGCTCTACTTATTTATGAGAGTCAGCCTTTAGCC
>NW_024378405.1:0-10965 GCF_016835505.1 Polypterus senegalus
TTCTGAACAGTCAGCATGGGTTCAGAAGAGAGGTCGTGTTTTACTAACATGTTGGAATTCTATGAGGAGGCAACAAAGGATCTGATCAAAAGTGGAGCTTATGATATTATTTATCTGGACTTTCAGAAAGCATTTGATAAGGTGCCACATGAGAGGTTGGGCATCAAGTTAAAAGAAGTAGGAATTCAGGGTGATGTTTTAGATGGGTGCAGAGATTGGCTCAGACACAGGAAGCAGAGGGTGATGGTGCGAGGAACCTCATCAGAACTGGCTGATGTTAGAGTGTGTTCCACAGGGGTCAGTGCTAGGGCCGCTGCTATTTTTAATATATATAAATGATTTAGATAGGAATATAAGTAACAAGCTGGTTAAGTTTGCAGATGATACCAAGATAGGTGGATTAGCAGATAATTTGGAATCCGTTATATCATTACAGAAGGACTTGGATAGCATACAGGCTTGGGCAGATTTGTGGCAGATGAAATTTAATGTCAGTAAATGTAAAGTATTACACATAGGAAGTAAAATATTAGGTTTGAATACACAATGGGCGTCGAAAATCGAGTACACCTTATGAGAAGGATTTAGGAGTCATAGTGGACTCCAAGCTATCAACTTCAAACAGTGTTCAGAAGCCATTAAGAAGGCTAACAGAATGTTAGGTTATATATACGATCTGTAGTACAAGTCCAAGGAGGTTATGCTCAACCTTTATAATGCACTGGTGAGGCCTCATCTTGAGTACTGTGTGCAGTTTTGGTCTCCAGGCTACAAAAAGGACATAGCAGCACTAGAAAGGTCAGAGAAGGCGACTAGGCTGATTCCAGGTCTACAGGGGTTGAATTATGAGGAAAGATTAAAGAGCTGGGCCTTTACAGTTTAAGCAAAGAAGATTAAGAGGTGACATGATTGAAGTGTTTAAAATTATGAAGGGAATTAGTACAGTGGATCGAGACTTGTATTTTAAAATGAGCTCATCAAGAACAGGGGACACAGTTGGAAACTTGTTAGGGTAAATTCCGCTTCAAACATTAGGAAGTTTTTCTTTACACAAAGAACGATAGACACTTGGAATAAGTTACCAAGTAGTGTGGTAGACAGTAAAAGAAAGTTAGGGACTTTCAAAACTTCGACTTGATGTTTTCTTGGAGGAAGCAAGTGGATAGGACTGGCGAGCTTTGTTGGGCTGAATGGCCTGTTCTCGTCTAGATTGTTCTAATTGTTCTAATTGTTCTATATACTCCGATGTTGACTTTATAAATCAGGAATGACTTTATAAATTCCAGCCTGACTTTATATATTCAAGTCTTAACTTCTATGTTGTGAAAATACTTGAAACACTTCTGCGACATAGTTTTTTACAGAAATGAACTGTTTGAACAGTTTCCTGGGTGGAAAAGAAGGTCACACATGTGTACACAAAGTGAATTTCAGGCCCTGAAACGCGTTATGGTGAAATAAGTTTACCTTCAACTCTAACGCTGTGTAAAGTCAAAATACTATGGTAAAAACAGTTCTAAATGATAAAATCCAAGTACCCTTATGGTTAAGAACTGTTTGGATGGTTTCCCAACTGTTTTTCATAGTGCACTTCACATCTTAAACTCACTTTTTGAAATCCCATTAACTTGCAATGGACAAAAACTGAAGTTGAGTGAAACTCAATGAGTCTTAACTTCTATGTTGTGAAAACACTTGAAACACTTCTGCGACATAGTTTTTTACAGAAATGAACTGTTTTGAACAGTTTCCTGGTGGAAAACAAGGCGTCACACATGTGTACACAAAGTTATTTTCAGGCCCTGAACGCGTTATGGTGAAATAAGGTTACCTTCAACTCTAAAGCTGTGCAAAGTCAAAGTACTCTGGTAAAAAGCAGTTCTAAATGATGAAATCCCAGGTACCCTTATGGTTAAGAACTGTTTCGATGGTTTCCCTACTGTTTTTCAAAGTGCAATTCAACATCTCAAACTCAACTTTTGAAATCCTATTGAGGTTGCATTGGGCAAAACTGAAGTTGAGTTAAATTTAATGAGTCTTAACTTCTATGTTGTGAAAGTTGAAACACTTGAAACACATCTGCGACATAGTTTTTTACAGAAATGAACTGTTTTGAACAGTTTCCTAGTGGAAAACAAGGCGTCACACATGTGTACAAAAGTGAATTTCAGGCCCTGAAGCGTTATGGTGAAATAAGGTTACCTTCAACTCTAACAGCTGTGTAAAGTCAAAATACTATGGTAAAAACAGTTCTAAATGATAAAATCCCCAGTACCCTTATGGTTAAGAACTGTTTGGATGGTTTCCCAACTGTTTTTCATAGTGGACTTCACATCTTAAACTCACTTTTTGAAATCCCCATTAACAGCATGGACAAAAACTGAAGTTGAGTGAAACTCAATGAGTCTTAACTTCTATGTTGTGAAACCACTTGAAATAAATCTGCGACATAGTTTTTTACAGAAATTAACTGTTTTGAACAGTTTCCTGGTGGAAAACAATGCGTCACACATAATGTAAACAAAGTTATTTTCAGGCCCTGAAAGCGTTATGGTGAAATAAGGTTACCTTCAACTCTAACGCTGTGTAAAGTCAAATACTCTGGTAAAAGCAGTTCTAAATTATGAAATCCCCAGTACCCTTATGGTTAAGAACTGTTTTGATGGTTTCCCCACTGTTTTTCAAAGTGCAATTCAACATCTCAAACTCAGCTTTTTGAAAATCCTATTGAGTTGCATTGGGCAAAAACTGAAGTTGAGTTAAATTTAATGAGTCTTAACTTCTATGTTGTGAAACCACTTGAAACACATCTGTGACATAGTTTTTTACAGAAATGAACTGTTTTGAACATTTTCCTGGTGGAAAACAAGCCGTCACAGATGTGTACACAAAGTTGTTTTCAGGTCTTGAAAAGTGTTATGATGAAGTCAGGTTCCCTTCAACTCTAACGCTGTGTAAAGTCAAAATACTCTGGTAAAAGCAGTTCTAAATGATGAAATCCCCAGTACCCTTATGGTTAAGAACTGTTTGGATGGTTTCCCAACTGTTTTTCAAAGTGCACTTCACATCTTAAACTCACCTTTTGAAATCCCCATTAACTTGCAATGGACAAAAACTGAAGGTGAGTGAAACTCAATGAGTCTTAACTTCTATGTTGTGAAACCACTTGAAATACATCTGCGACATAGTTTTTTACAGAAATGAACTGTTTTGAAAAGTTTCCTGGTGGAAAACAAGACGTGGCGGTTACATGTGTACACAAAGATATTTTCAGGCCCTGAACTCGTTATGGTGAAATAAGGTTACCTTCAACTCTAACGCTGTGTAAAGTCAAAATACTCTGATAAAGCAGTTCTAAATGATGAAATCCCCAGTACCCTTATGGTTAAGAACTGTTTGGATGGTTTCCCACTTTTTCAAAGTGCAATTCAACATCTCAAACTCACCTTTTGACATTCCAATTGAGTTGCATTGGGCAAAAACTGAAGTTGAGTTAAATTTAATGAGTCTTAACTTCTATGTTGTGAAAACCACTTGAAACACATCTGCGACATAGTTTTTACAGAAATGAACTGTTTTGAACAGTTTCCTGGTGGAAAACAAGGCGTCACACATGTGTACACAAAGTGAATTTCAGGCCCTGAAACGCGTTATGGTGAAATAAGTTACCTTCAACTCTAACGCTGTGTAAAGTCAAAATACTACCGTAAAAACAGTTCTAAATGATGAAATCCCCAGTACCCTTATGGTTAAGAACTGTTTGGATGGTTTAACAACTGTTTTTCAAAGTGCACTTCACATCTTAAACTCACTTTTTGAAATCCCCATTAACTTGCAATGGACAAAAATTGAAGTTGAGTGAAACTCAATGAGTCTTAACTTCTATGTTGTGAAACCACTTGAAACACATCTGTGACATATTTTTACAGAAATGAACTGTTTTGAACAGTTTCCCGGTGGAAAACAAGCCGTCACAGATGTGTACACAAAGTTGTTTTCAGGTCTTGAAAAGTGTTATGATGAAGTCAGGTTACCTTCAACTCTAACTCTGTGGAAAGTCAAAATACTCTGGTAAAGGCAGTTCTAAATGATGAAACCCCAGTACCCTTACGGTTAAGAACTGTTTGGATGGTTTCCCAACTGTTTTTCAAAGTGCAATTCAACATCTCAAACTCAGCTTTTGAAAATCCTCTTTATTTGCATTGGGCCAAAACTGAAGTTGAGTTAAATTTAATGAGTCTTAACTTCTATGTTGTGAAAGTTGAAACACTTGAAACACATCTGCGACATAGTTTTACAGAAATGAACTGTTTTGAACAGTTTCCTGGTGGAAAACAAGGCGTCACACATGTGTACACAAAGTGAATTTCAGGCCCTGAAACGCGTTATGGTGAAATAAGGCTACCTTCAACTCTAACGCTGTGTAAAGTCAAAAACTATGGTAAAACAGTTCTAAATGATAAAATCCCCAGTACCCTTATGGTTAAGAACTGTTTGGATGGTTTCTCAACTGTTTTTCATAGTGCACTTCACATCTTAAACTCACTTTTGAAATCCCATTAACTTGCAATGGACAAAACTGAAGGTGAGTGAAACTCAATGAGTCTTAACTTCTATGTTGTGAAACCACTTGAAATACATCTGCGACATAGTTTTTTACAGAAATGAACTGTTTTGAACAGTTTCCTGTTGGAAAACAAGGTATCACACATGTGTACACAAAGTTGTTTTCAGGTCTTGAAAGGTGTTTTGATGAATTCAGGTTACCTTCAACTCTAACTCAGTGGAATGTCAAAATACTCTGGTAAAGGCAGTTCTAAATGATGAAACCCCCAGTACCCTTATGGTTAAGAACTGTTTGGATGGTTTCACAACTGTTTTTCAAAGTGCACTTCAACATCTCAATCTCAATTTTGAAATCCCCTTTGACTTGCATTGGGCCAAATCTAAAGTTGAGTGAAACTCAATGAGTCTTAACTTCTATGTTGTGAAACCACTTGAAAAACATCAGCTACATAGTTTTTTACAGAAATGAACTGTTTTGAACAGTTTCCTGGTGGAAAACAAGGCGTCACACATGTGTACACAAAGTGAATTTCAGGCCCTGAAACGCGTTAGGGTGAAATAAGGTTACTTTCAACTCTAACGCTGTGTAAAGTCAAAATACTATGGTAAAAACAGTTGTTAATGATAAAATCCCCAGTACCCTTATGGTTAAGAACTGTTTGGATGGTTTCCCAACTGTTTTTCATAGTGCACTTCACATCTTAAACTCACTTTTTGAAATCCCCATTAACTTGCAATGGACAAAAACTGAAGTTGAGTGAAACTCAATGAGTCTTAACTTCTATGTTGTGAAACCACTTGAAACACTTCTGCAACATAGTTTTTTACAGAAATGAACTGTTTTGAACAGTTTCCTGGTGGAAAACAAGGCGTCACACATGTGTACACAAAGTTATTTTCAGACCCTGAAACGCGTTATGGTGAAATAAGGTTACCTTCAACTCTAACGCTGTGTAAAGTCAAATTACTCTGGTAAAAGCAGTTCTAAATGATGAAATCCCCAGTACCCTTATGGTTAAGAACTGTTTGGATGGTTTCCCACTGTTTTCAAAGTGCAATTCAACATCTCAAACTCACCTTTTGAAATTCCTATTGAGTTGCATTGTGCAAAAACTGAAGTTGAGTTAAATTTAATGAGTCTTAACTTCTGTGTTGTGAAACCACTTGAAACACATCTGCGACATAGTTTTTTACAGAAATGAACTGTTTTGAACAATTTCCTGGTGGAATACAAGGCGTCACACATGTGTACACAAAGTGAATTTCAGGACCTGAAGCAGCGTTATGGTGAAATAAGGCTACCTTCAACTCTAACGCTGTGTAAAGTCAAAAAACTATGGTAAAAACAGTTCTAAATGATAAAATCCCCAGTACCCTTATGGTTAAGAACTGTTTGGATGGTTTCTCAACTGTTTTCATAGTGCACTTCACATCTTAAACTCACTTTTGAAATCCCCATTAACTTGCAATGGACAAAAACTGAAGGTGAGTGAAACTCAATGAGTCTTAACTTCTATGTTGTGAAACCACTTGAAATACATCTCTGACATAGTTTTTACAGAAATGAACTGTTTTGAACAGTTTCCAGTTTGAAAACAAGGTATCACACATGTGTACACAAAGTTGTTTTCAGGTCTTGAAAAGTGTTATGATGAATTCAGGTTACCTTCAACTCTAACTCTGTGGAATGTCAAAATACTCTGGTAAAGGCAGTTCTAAATGATGAAACGCCCAGTACCCTTATGGTTAAGAACTGTTTGGATGGTTTCCCAACTGTTTTTCAAAGTGCACTTCACATCTTAAACTCACTTTTTGAAATCCCCATTAACTTGCAATGGACAAAACTGAAGTTGAGTGAAACTCAATGAGTCTTAACTTCTATGTTATGAAACCACTTGAAACACATCTGTGACATAGTTTTTTACAGAAATGAACTGTTTTGAACAGTTTCCTGGTGGAAAAGCAAGCCGTCACAGATGTGTACACAAAGTAGTTTTCAGGTCTTAAAAAGTGTTATGATGAAGTCAGGTTACCTTCAACTCTAACTCTGTGGAAAGTCAAAATACTCTGGTAAAGGCAGTTCTAATTGATGAAACCCCCAGTACCCTTATGGTTAAGAACTGTTTGGATGGTTTCCCAACTGTTTTCAAAGTGCAATTCAACATCTCAAACTCAGCTTTTGAAAATCCTATTGAGTTGCATTGGGCAAAAACTGAAGTTGAGTTAAATTTAATGAGTCTTAACTTCTATGTTGTGAAAGTTAAAACACTTGAAACACATCTGCGACATAGTTTTTTACAGAAATGAACTGTTTTGAACAGTTTCCTGGTGGAAAACAAGGCGTCACACATGTGTACACAAAGTGAATTTCAGGCCCTGAAACGCGTTATGGTGAAATAAGGTTACCTTCAACTCTAACGCTGTGTAAAGTCAAAACTATGGTAAAACAGTTTTAAATGATAAAATCCCCAGTACCCTTATGGTTAAGAACTGTTTGGATGGTTTCCCAACTATTTTTCATAGTGCACTTCACATCTTAAACTCACTTTTTGAAATCCCCATTAACTTGCAATGGACAAAAACTGAAGGTGAGTGAAACTCAATGAGTCTTAACTTCTATGTTGTGAAACCACTTGAAATACATCTGCGACATAGTTTTTTACAGAAATGAACTGGTTTGAACAGTTTCCTGTTGGAAAACAAGGTATCACACATGTGTACACAAAGTTGTTTTCAGGTCTTGAAAAGTGTTATGATGAATTCAGGTTACCTTCAACTCTAACTCTGTGGAATGTCAAAATACTCTGGTAAAGGCAGTTCTAAATGATGAAACCCCAGTACCCTTATGGTTAAGAACTGTTTGGATGGTTTCACAACTGTTTTTCAAAGTGCACTTCACATCTTAAACTCACCTTTTGAAATCCCCATTAACTTGCAATGGACAAAAACTGAAGGTGAGTGAAACTCAATGAGTCTTAACTTCTATGTTGTGAAACCACTTGAAAAACATCAGCGACATAGTTTTTTACAGAAATGAACTGTTTTGAACAGTTTCCTGGTGGAAAACAAGGCGTCACACATGTGTACACAAAGTGATTTTCAGCCCTTGAAACGCGTTATGGTGAATTCAGGTTACCTTCAACTCTAACTCTGTGGAAAGTCAAAATACTCTGGTAAAAGCAGTTCTAAATGATGAAATCCCCAGTACCCTTATGGTTAAGAACTGTTTGATGGTTTCCCAACTGTTTTTCAAAAAGCAATTCAACATCTCAAACTCACCTTTTGAAATTCCTATTGAGTTGCATTGGGCAAAAACTGAAGTTGAGTTAAATTTAATGAGTCTTAAGTTCTATGTTGTGAAACCACTTGAAACACATCTGCGACATAGTTTTTTACAGAAATGAACTGTTTTGAACAGTTTCCTAGTGGAAAACAAGGCGTCACACATGTGTACAAAAAGTGAATTTCAGGCCCTGAAACGCGTTATGGTGAAATAAGGTTACCTTCAACTCTAGCAGCTGTGTAAAGTCAAAATACTATGGTAAAACAGTTCTAAATGATAAAATCCCCAGTACCCTTATGGTTAAGAACTGTTTGGATGGTTTCCCAACTGTTTTCATAGTGCACTTCACATCTTAAACTCACTTTTGAAATCCCCATTAACTTGCAATGGACAAAAACTGAAGTTGAGTGAAACTCAATGAGTCTTAACTTCTATGTTGTGAAACCACTTGAAATACATCTGCGACATAGTTTTTTACAGAAATTAACTGTTTTGAACAGTTTCCTGGTGGAAAACAAGGCGTCACACATGTGTAAACAAAGTTATTTTCAGGCCCTGAAAAGCGTTATGGTGAAATAAGGTTACCTTCAACTCTAGCGCTGTGTAAAGTCAAAATACTCTGGTAAAAGCAGTTCTAAATTATGAAATCCCAATACCCTTATGGTTAAGAACTGTTTTGATGGTTTCCCCACTGTTTTTCAAAGTGCAATTCAACATCTCAAACTCAGCTTTTGAAAATCCTATTGAGTTGCATTGGGCAAAAACTGAAGTTGAGTTAAATTTAATGAGTCTTAACTTCTATGTTGTGAAACCACTTGAAACACATCTGCGACATAGTTTTTACAGAAATGAACTATTTTGAACAGTTTCGTGGTGGAAAACAAGCCGTCACAGATGTGTACACAAAGTTGTTTTCAGGTCTTGAAAAAGTGTTATGATGAAGTCAGGTTACCTTCAACTCTAACGCTGTGTAAAAGTCAAAGTACTCTGGTAAAAGCAGTTCTAAATGATGAAATCCCCAGTACCCCTTATGGTTAAGAACTGTTATGATGGTTTCCCCACTGTTTTCAAAGTGCAATTCAATAACTCAAACTCAGCTTTTGAAAATCCTATTGAGTTGCATTGGGCAAAAACTGAAGTTGAGTTAAATTTAATGAGTCTTAACTTCTATGTTGTGAAACCACTTAAAACACATCTGTGACATAGTTTTTTACAGAAATGAACTGTTTTGAACAGTTTCCTGGTGGAAAACAAGGCGTCACAGATGTGTACACAAAGTGAATTTTAGGTCTTGAAAGTGTTATGATGAAGTCAGGTTACCTTCATCTCTAACTCTGTGGAAAGTCAAAATACTCTGGTAAAGGCAGTTCTAAATGATGAAACCCCCAGTACCCTTATGGTTAAGAACTGTTTGGATGGTTTCCCAACTTTTTTCAAAGTGCAATTCAACATCTCAAACTCAGCTTTTGAAAATTCTATTGAGTTGCATTGGGCAAAACTGAAGTTGAAGTTAAATTTAATGAGTCTTAACTTCTATGTTGTGAAAGTTGAAACACTTGAAACACATCTGCGACATAGTTTTTTACAGAAATGAACTGTTTTGAACAGTTTCCTGGTGGAAAACAAGGCGTCACACATGTGTACACAAAGTGAATTTCAGGCCCTGAAACGCGTTATGGTGAAATAAGGTTACCTTCAACTCTAACGCTGTGCAAAGTCAAAATACTATGGTAAAACAGTTCTAAATGATGAAATCCACAGTACCCTTATGGTTAAGAACTGTTTGGATGGTTTCCCAACTGTTTTCAAAGTGCACTTCACATCTTAAACTCACTTTTTGAAATCCCATTAACTTGCAATGGACAAAAACTGAAGTTGAGTGAAACTCAATGAGTCTTAACTTCTATGTTGTGAAAACACTTGAAACACTTCTGCGACATAGTTTTTTACAGAAATGAACTGTTTTGAACAGTTTCCTGGTGGAAAACAAGGCGTCACACATGTGTACACAAAAGTTATTTTCAGGCCGAAAACGGCGTTATGGTGAAATAAGGTTACCTTCAACTCTAGCAGGCTGTGTAAAGTCAAAGTACTCTGGTAAAGCAGTTCTAAATGATGAAATCCCAGTACCCTTATGGTTAAGAACTGTTTGGATGGTTTCCCACTGTTTTTCAAAGTGCAATTCAACATCTCAAACTCAGCTTTTGAAAATTATATTGAGTTGCATTGGGCAAAAACTGAAGTTGAGTTAAATTTAATGAGTCTTAACTTCTATGTTGTGAAAGTTGAAACACTTGAAACACATCTGCGACATAGTTTTTTACAGAAATGAACTGTTTTGAACAGTTTCCTAGTGGAAAACAAGGCGTCACACATGTGTACAAAAAGTGAATTTCAGGCCCTGAAACGCAGTATGGTGAAATAAGGTTACCTTCAACTCTAGCTTGCTGTGGTAAAGTCAAAATACTATGGTAAAACAGTTCTAAATGATAAAATCCCCTAGTACCCTTTGGTTAAGAACTGTTTGATGGTTTCCCAACTATTTTCATAGTGCACTTCACATCTTAAACTCACTTTTGAAATCCCTAATAACTTGCAATGGAAAAACTGAAGGTGAGTGAAACTCAATGAGTCTTAACGCAGCTGTTTGAAATTCACTTGAAACACATCTGCGACATAGTTTTTTACAGAAATGAACTGTTTTGAACAGTTTCCTGTGGAAAACAAGGCGTCACACATGTGTACAAAAAGTGAATTTCAGGCCCTGAAACGCTATATGGTGAAATAAGGTGCTACCTTCAACTCTAACGCTGTGTAAAGTCAAAATACTCTGGTAAAACAGTTCTAAATGATAAAACTCAGTACCCTTATGGTTAAGAACTGTTTGGATGGTTTCCACTGTTTTTCATAGTGCATTCATCTAAACTCACTTTTGAAATCCCATTAACTTCAGTGGACACAAAAACTGAAGTTGAAGGTGAAATTCATGAGCTGTCTTAAAATTCTTAAAAGTTGTGAAACCACTTGAAAATACCCTCTGCGAAAAATAGATAGTTTTTTTAACAGAAATTAGACTGTTTTGAACAGTTTCCAGTGGAGGAAAACAAGGCGTCACC
>NW_024378406.1:0-12074 GCF_016835505.1 Polypterus senegalus
TAATAGCGGCAGAGTGAACCATCTTATGTAAACTCTACCCTTTTATACTGTATATTCTGAAATAAGAGAAAATTATTTTTGCATCATGTACCATCAACCTTGAGTCAACTTTAAAAAATATAAAATAAAAGATCCAAACAGTTTCAATGACAACCTTAATATGTTTAGATTCAGGGAAAGGTCAGGAACATCTTAAATGAGATTAACTGTTATACTAAATAAAAAGGACATTTTCAAACAAATAGTGTAATATTTTGCTATGGTCTAGCAAGTCTCTATCTGTCTTTCCCTCTCAGCCCTTACCCTTTACTTTGAGGTGGTGAGTCATAGAAAGTCCCAAGTGGCTTCTGGACTTGAATTTGATAGGCAATGTGGGTTGCTAGCCATTTGGCTTACTGGTGAATAATATTCCCAAAATCCAAGAAGAATAAAGCAGACTCAGGTATTGAAAATCCTTGTACAGTTTCTGTGCAAAATGGAGTGACTTGATATGAAACTAGCTTCTATGAATACATAATACTACAAGAATATAGGGTCCTGGGCTGCTACTGTTGTCCCATTTACGTAGGGAAAAATGTGTGGCCTAACTTATTGCTGTGGTATTAAAAGTTGTCTATGTATAACTTGGGTATATATATATATATATATATATATATATATATATATATATATATATATATATATATATATATATATATATATATAAGGCAAAGCCCTCACTCACTGACTTACTCACTCACTCACTCACTGACTCATCACTAATTCCCCAACTTCCCGTGTAGGTAGAAGGCTGAAATTTGGCAGGCTCATTCCTTACAGCTTACTTACAAAAGTTAGGTGGTTTCATTTTGAAATTCTATGTGTAACGGTCATAACTGGAACCTACTTATGTACATATATACCGCCATAGCCTGCAGCTTGGTCGCCATGTGAGGCTGGAGTTGCGCCCTCATCGCACACCTCCCACGTAATTGAGTGCCTGCCCATAAGGCCGTCCGTCCGCGAAACCAATAAACACTCTGCCGCCGAGCGCCCACGGAACTGACTATGAAAACAGACAAAAGCAACAGCTCCAAAGAGCTGAACAAAACGATTACACAATTGAGAAGGCAGCAAAAGAATAGTGAAGCGAGTGACGATACAAGCATATTCATAAGTGCAGCTACTGCGAAACAAAGCACGTGAAACGTAAGTTTAAATTAGTTTATAGACACGCTCCCCGCTGCCGCGTTTGTCATGCCTACTGACGAACAACAATATTTGCAAGATACAAGTTTATGAGAAGACACAAGGTATAAATGAGACTTTGGATCACTTTGTAACGGAGTTAAAATTGCTGTAACGGAGTTTAAATTGCTGGTATGCCAGGTCTGAGCTAACATTAAATAAAGCCTGGACATCGAGATCACTCAAGATAGCACAAGCACAGCTGAGAAGCTTGATGCATGTACCCGAGCGCTCACGTGAACTGACTTTGCAGGACTGGGAAAGGTTAAATTAAGTTCATAGACACGCTACAGCTAAATATTCGTAGGCAAATCCACAACTTAATAGCAGGAATGCTTGTTAAACATCTTAGATTCACGAGTACCAATTTGGGTAGTGAACACTTGATGAATGAAACTTGTTATCTTTACCACGGTTGACAAACACGGAATATAACTTGAACACAACACATCCTCCAAATACAAACCTGATTGAAAGAAATAATGATAATCAAATCCTTGATGACTGAACACTCATAACAGTGACAAAACTATTACATTGGTGTATATATATATATATATATATATATATATATATATATATATATATATATATATATATATATATATATATATATATATATAGTGAACTTGAACCCAGACACAGGCAGACAGACATCGTTGGTTCCACCACACACTTGTTTATTTACACTATATTTACAATATTTTCACTCATTGTACTTCCCAGTGCCTCCAGCACTGTCCCCAACTGTCCAGGCCTCACAAGTTAAATGCCTTCCTGGCCGCCTCCGTCCTCTCTCTCTCTCTCAGTTCCGTCCTCTTCCACCCGACTCCCGCCAATGACTGGAGGGAGGCGGCCCTTTATAGGAACCGATGGGCTCCAGCTGCTTCCCGCATCAGTCCTAGCCACACCCCAGTGTGGCGGAAGTGCCGGCGCACACGAAGCCGCCTGAGTGTCCCCTGTCGCTTCCCCAGCACTTCCTGGTGTGGCGGAAGTGCTGGGCCCAGGGTTCCTCAGGCACCTGGGCGCCACCTGGCGGTTGCCACGGGCCCCTACAGGGTTGGGCTTCAAGCCTCTACCCGTGGCCCCCAACATAACTCAGGACGGACGCCTCGGTCTGGAGGAGGCACAAGCCTCCTCTGGTCCTCCTGGGCCCCAGCTGGGCTCCTGCCCCAGCCAGGGACCACATGGGATATTCCGCATTGGGGTGCCGCCTGGCGGACCAGGGTCCTACAGGGCTGGGCTTCAGGAGCCCGGCCGGGGACCACAGTATATATATATATGTAGATATGTATATAAATATATGTGTATATATATATATGTAAATATGTATATGTATATATATGTATATATGTGTGTATATATATATATATATATTGTAGTGACTTAGCAGCCTGGAGCATGATCATTGTGGGTAATTTATGTAAAGTTTACTGTTGTGTTAAATTAGCAAGGTAAGCGAATTGTTTTTCCTGTTGTAATTGCTGTATGTGTTTGTGTTCAACTGGTGGGGTGGGTTTGGGTTATTGTCATCCGGGTTATTAAATTGTAAATAGTTACCATCAATGAGAAAGATGGCTTCGTTAATGACCTTGGCAATGGCTATGCAATGAGATTGAGCTTTTGTTTTCTGACTATCTGCTCTAATAAAGAGATACAACAGGACAGAGCTGTGTATTGCTAAGATTTCATCTAAGCAATTATTGCCGAGAACCTCGAGTGCGTGCGTGTATGGGACATGAGTGCTCGCTATTAAAGAGCTGGGTACAGCTGCATGCATAACGCTGGCAGTCCACTAGCCGACAGCTTGGGAGAAGTGCACGCACAGTTTGGCTCTGAAAACTTTAAGACTCAACCACGGGTCACTACAATATGTATATGTATGTATGTGTGTATATGTACTGTATATGTATGTATGTGTGTATATATACAGTGGAACCTCGGTTCACGCATAATTGTTCCAGAACTTTGGTCGTAAACCAAGTTGGTTGGAACCAAAGCAGTTTCCATAGGATGTATGTAAATACAATTAATCTGTTCCAGACAGTACAACTGTATGTAAATATTTAAAATATGTAAGATTAAGTACAAATATAGTTAATTACACCATAGAATGCACAGTGTAATAGTAAACTAATGTAAAAACATTGAATAACACTGACACAAAACACCCAGGCTCCCCTGCTCAGCTACATGAGCAGGTCTGCCGCGCTCTCTCCCTCCCTCTTCACAGCACGTGAGCACTTTTTTTAAAATGAGTTTTAAGCACAGGGAAAAAAGGAACATTTGAACAAATCCGAAGTGTATTTAAAAACCAACCACAAGCAACCAAAAAGTAACATTGCAGGAGATCACGCTATTAACTTTAAAGTCCGACGCTGTAAACACTTTTTAAAATGAGTTTAAGCACAGCGGAAAAAGGAACATTTGAAAAAGAGAAAAGTAACATTGCAACAATTCATGCTACTAACTGAAAAATTAACTTTTGAAAAATCCGTAATACAAAACCACCAAGAAAACTAACCTTGCATGAGTCGAGTTCTGCGTGAAGTGTTTTCCTTCAGGGGTTTTCTCTTGTGATTTCTTGGGTTTCTGGTGTTTTTAGCTGTTTAGCTGGTGGGAGCAAAAGCCTCTTGCAGCCATTCCAAAAGAAAGTCCTTGTGACCCAACCCTTCGTGTTTGCCCTCCACATTACTGACATTTTGGTTTTGTTTACATTGTGCTGCTTGAAAGCTACGAGGGTTCCCAAATTGGTAAATGAGTAAACTGGTAAACAGTTTTTCCACCTTCTTCCAGCACTTAAAGCCTCTGCCTGGTTAACGCTGTAACTCCTTTTGCAATATCACCTGCTTTAATAGATTCTTTCTGCTTTAGAATAGTCGAAATCGTAGATTTTGACTTCTTATACTTGGCTGCAAGATCAGTAACACGAACGCCACACTCAAACTTTTCAATAATTTCTTTGATTTCAATTTTCTTCAAAACTTTCTTCTCACCACTCTTCACTTGCTTAGAAGGCAAAAGCACACAAAATACAGTAGAGCACAAAGAGAGCTCGAAGTAAAGCACGCACGCCTGACTGAGAACAATGAACCAGCCAGGCAGGCACGCCGCTCTCTGCTGTACCCTCCCCCTGTCAGTAGCAGGCAGACACGCACGGCACGCAAACCCTCAACCCCCTGTCAGTAGCAGGCAGGCAGGCACGCTTAGCCTCAATTTTCTCTCTCTCTCTTAGCAGCAGGAAGGCACGTCTGACTGAGAACAATGCAACAGCGGCGGAAATCAAGGCGCGCACAAACCAAAAGGGAAACTGACTTTGTTCGATACCGAGGTGTGGTCGGGAACCGAGGCAAAAGTTTGGCAAACTTTTGGTCTGAACAAGTTGTATCGTGAACGGAGACGTCGTGAACCAAGGTTCCACTGTATATGTGTGTGTATGTATGTGTATATGTATGTGTGTATGTATATGTCCTGGTGTGGCGGAAGTGCTGGGCCCAGGGTTCCTTAGGCCCCGGCGCCTGGCGGTGGCCACTGACCCCTGCGGGTTGGGCTTCCATGCCCCTACCCGAGGCCACCAACAAAACCAGGGCGGTTGCCCCTCGGTGGTCGGAGGAGGCAAGCCTCCTCCAGTCCCCTCGGGTGTCCGGCAGGCTCCCCCCTCAGCCCCCTTGCCACAGTGCCCCACTGCCAGCGAAGACCATCGGTCTGAGCGATACATCCCGGAGGGCAGCACGTCCCCGGAGTGGATCCTACTACGTACCAGGGCCCACCATGGCACCCTGGGACGCACCACTTTGGCACCCCTTCATAGGTCTTGCGCCTCTGGTCTGCACCGCCCTGCCTCCATAGTCCCCGCCAGCGGGTCACCATCCGTCGCCGTGGAGAATCCCCATGAGCAGCCGTTTCCAGGATGGCAGGTTCCCAACAGAGCAGGTCCAACCGTTTGTCGGGCTTCGTCCTGTGAAAAACAAAAGGGAGGGCCAGAAGTGCTGCCTGACACCGCGACGGGTGTCCCTCCGATCTCTGCATCAGCAGTGTTCCTCCCCTAACGGCAGCCCCCGACTTGCCTGTTTGGCGCCTCCACCAGCGGTTTATGCCCGCCTGTTCTCCTCGAGGACTGCTCGCAGCCGGCTCCTCCACCCGGGCCCGGAGTTTCCTCTGCCTCTGCAGAGGACGGCCCATCACTGGAGCGTGCGCATTCCAGCAACACGCCCTTCCTGTCGGAGGAACCAGCATACACCCTCGGTTCCTCCCTTCTTCTGGACACCCAGATGGTCTGGGTCGAGCATGGTGAAGCTCAAATCCAGCCCCCTCTGCGCCATGCAGAGCTGACGGGATACTGCGCGGCTTGGACGCAGGCGCTGCCAGGGCACCATCAGCCCCTTGTCCTGCCAGCCCCTGCGATCTCGCTCCCCGCTTGTGGGCAGCCTAACGCTAGGCCCGCTTTTTGAGAATCGCGACTTGTTGCCAGTCATTATTATTATTATCATGGCCATTTTCGTGCATTCTCCTTATGCTGTATCGGAGGGCAACATTCACCTTCCCCACACAACACACACACAGAGGCAGTACGCAGACACACACACACAGAGGCAGCTGCAGACACACACACGCACACACAGAGGGCAGCAGCAGCACACACACACACACAGAGGCAGGGCCCGAGACACACAGGGCAGCAGAGAGAGCTGGACGATTAAGGTAGGGAAGGCAGTTAAAGAATGTACTGGGCTTGATTTTGTTTTCACTTCTGTTTCCACCCGTTTGGGTTTCGTGTGTGCATTGTTGCAATATTATTTTTCTTGGTGGTTTATTAAATTACGGATTTTTCAAATGTTCATTTTTTCCCCTGTGCTTAAAACTCATTATAAAAAGTGCTTTTAGCCAAGGGTTGGTAGAGTTTATAGCCGAACTATTGTAGTGTTAATTTTCTCTGTTGTTCAAGGTTTTCTCAGTGTTATTCATTTAGTTTACTATTACGCTGTGCATTCTATGGTTTAATTAACTATATTTGTGCTTAAAAGCTTCAAAAAAATATATATATATTTACATACAGTTCGAATGGTCTCGAACGGATTAATTGTATTTACATACAATCCTATGGGGAAATTGCTTCGTTCACGCTACCAAATCGGTTTACAACCAGAGTTTCGGAATGAATTATGGTCATGAATTGAGGTTCTACTATATGTATTTATTTATATATACTGTATATATATTAAGACTAAGTACTACATGTATTACATTACATTCATTTAAAAGTTATTTTGATGCAAACTGACTTTGGCTCCTGTCTTTACTTATTTTTGTGATGCCATATGGAACCTAGGCTGCAATAGTAAAGTATATGATGTCCTGTGATGGCATATAAATACAACCTTTCAGTCTGGGTATACCTCTCCCTTAATCTTTGTTAGTGTAGTTACTATTCAAGTAGGCCCTGGTGTCAGGTTTGTGTTTCTGGTTATGACTCTTTATAGCCCTGACTTATGATTCGCCTTATCCTTTGACTTTGATTACGGTTATGTTTATTTATTTGGTTAATGCCTTTATCAAGACAACTTACAACATTTGAAATACAATTAGTTACAGTTATTTTGTCTCCCATTGGAGCAAAGGCAGCTAAAGTGACTTGCTCATGGTCCACAGTGTCAGTAGCAGGATCTGAAGTCTAAAGCCATAACCACCATGCCACACGCCTGCTAGTTATTTTTTGTTTTCTCAGTTCTTACCCTAGCTTTGTCTAACTACATCTCTCTTCCTAACCATCTCCTGGTCATGTTAAATTTCGAGCAATTGTCAGACACATTATGTGTTCTAACAATTCAGTTTAAAGTGGACTAAACTTATTGTACTGCCCTGGAGAAGAATAGCTTACATTCTTTAGGTAAGTGGAGAGAGGTTGTCATAAATGGAGAAGTTCCGTACGCTGGCTCTTGTACATGAGTGAGAATGGGTCTGATGAGCCTCGACATTTCTTTGGTTCCTTTGTTCTTTGTTCAGGCTGTCCTTGTGGAAGCTAAAATTAAATTTTTGGTTTGTTACTCATTTTACATCTTCATCTCATAAAGGTTTGAGACTTGGGAAGTGATCGATTACAAGTGGCCAAAACAAGGTTTCTGCATAGGTTGGAAGAGGTTACCATCTACAAGAGTTAAGAAATCAATAATATAGAGTTCTGCCGTAGAACTTCTGTCTTGATCAATTGAACCATTTGTGGGAGGTCGGGATGTACTTGAATGCCTGTCACAGAAGAAGGCCACCATATTTGACATTGTCACAAAGGACTGTAAGAAGGTGAAATCATTTGTATGTTATTTATATGCTATTAAAAGAGTTAATAGTACTGATAAGATACTTGGTCATAAATATATTCTACTCATCTATAACAGCTTAAATATTGTCTTTTTTGCATGTTAGAAATTATGAGCAGTGTATTTTTGTGCTTAATCTCTATAGGAACACTGAATCTTTAGATGGTTTCTGTATTTTTTATAACTGAGATAAGCATTTTTTAGTGATATAAACCATGAATTAGTTGGTACATTGGACAAAAGACAAGATTCCTGTGTTTTGTACTTGTATAAATTCCACCACCCTAACTCTCTGATATAAGACTGCTCCCTCTATGCTGTCTGCTGGTGTTAAATAAAATCCATTTGAGCCTTCACTGCTTCTATGTCAAGTCTAAATTTAACCACAGGAACTTCACTAGGACAGGTGTACTGAGAGTGAAGATTGTTTTATCTTTAGTTCATAAAATGTTTCTTCTGTTCATATTTATTGGTCACCTTTTATAATAAATGTATTAAACAGAACTTAAATTGACTTCAGAAGAACAGAGCTACTTTCTCACTGTTAAAGGTGGGGTTTATAATGAAAGTAATATTAGGATCTTAGTAATGGTAAAGAAAAAAGACAAGATTTAAAGTGATAAATGAGGGGGATTTTGATACAGAAACACTACAGTGAATAAAAAATATGAAAGGTGAACAAAATACTTGACCATTACCTTGCAGATTGGAGCAGTAAAATGTAAAAAAGCAATAGTAGCCTACTCTAGGTAAAATTATCAGCAAAAAAAAAAAAGCAGCAGATATAGTTTTCCCGAGTCTAAGACCAAAAAATTATTTAAGAAAAATGTATGTAAAAGTGAAAGTACAGTGTTTACTGTTTCTCCATATATGTAATGAGTAATAGTATGGCTAGAAACTTGCTCAGTAAAGTGAATTTTTACCGAGGACAGTAGAATTGAATGTAGTTTTTAAAAAAACTTGCACTTTAAAGAGAAATAGAGTGAAGATTTGTTTCCAAAAATGCCTTCACCTGTGATATTGACATAGTATGCAGTGTTATGGAAACATTGTTGCAAGTAAAAATGAAACTATAGCAAATGAACAACAGAGTGTAACTGAATATGAATTACAATTCACTTCTGTTGTTTTTAGGCCACAACCTAAGCAATAGAGTGTTTTGACATGGGGTAAAAGTTGAACTCTAGTGGAACTGATGAACAGGTGGATCAAGGAACTAGCTCAGGCACTGATATAAAAGAAAGGGTGCCGTTTGCCATTGGTTTCTTTGATTGTCAACTAGTAGAGATAAACGGTGCATATGTTTGTCCCTCATGGCAGGCAAAGTTGAGTTAAGACATTACCACACTAAAAGAGGGGGATGATAGTTTGTCCTATAATATGCATGCAAAAAATCTTAATAAGAATGTACATATGTCTTGTTCTAACAAAGCTAAATGGGAACATAAAAAGGAAACTAATCGTGGAAAGAAATGACAGGTGACCTGTATGTTTTGTTTTTTTTAATCAAAGATGGCATCATACAACTTTTTTCAAAGTTTCTATTATACCTTGAGAAACACTCTACAACAAATTTAATTATAAATGTTTTAGTTCCAGAAATCTATTGTAAAATAAATACAATTTAAAGGATTATAAAGAGTGCTAATAGACAATATGTGGATGATGCCACAGTTACATCTCATTGGCTCTCTATGACCGTCTTAAATTTAACACAGGAAAATTTGTGATAAGGCAGAGTAATCAATTTTGTAATTGTGTAGTGTCATCAAAAAATTTGTTTACTTTATCATTTCTTCTTGGGTTTATCTAAGCTAATCTGAACAATTTAATAGATTAACACATCAATAGTATATATCATTTTATAGAACTCTTACTTGTAAATGGATTAATAACTTGTCATTCACATGAACATCGGGATATCTAAATTTACATAACTGTCTCAAAATCAAAAGAGGAAAATTTAAAAGCGTAATTTAGAAACATAGCTGGTTCTCTCCTCATACACTGACTGAAAGTTTGTGACTCCAAGTTTGTGACATGGAGAGAGGAACTTGAATGTAACTATGATGACTAGTGTCTTTTGCAGACATTTTCTGGTTTTGCCAAAAACTTGTTTGCCAAATATTTCCCCAAAAAATTAAATAAATAAATTGCTGTACAGCTAGCCCATACATACTTTTTTTTCTTTGCCCCATGATGTAGCAGTTAATACTGGATGGGACAGCCCTAGTACAGTGGTGGCGAACTCCAGGCCTGGAGTGCCGAGTGGCTACAGGTTTCATTCTAACCCTTTTCCTAATCAGTGACCAGTTTTCACTGCTAATTAACTTTCCCCATCACTTTAATAGCCCTGTTAGAAGAGTTCAACCCTGGGAATTGATTCCTTTCTTCATTAAATGACAGCCAAGCAGAAATGAGATGTGAAACGAGCTAACAGATGACCAGCAAACTGGGGCTTCAAACTCAACCAATTTCACTCCAATCACTTTCTTAATGAAAATCTTATTCTTGCTGTTAATTAAACCCGTATTTAACTCCATGGCTTGTTGCTGCTCTCATTCTGCCAGAGCACACATTTTGAAAACTGTTGTTTTTCTGTTCTTTCTAAGGCTGCCAAAATGTTTTGCTTACCTGAAGATTAACTTTCCCTCTTTAATTTCAGATATTGTGTAATGGGCAATGGGAGCTGGTCATTGATGGCTTGTTTTGTGTCTCATTAAGGTTTGGCTGATAATTAAAGAAAAAGAAACAACTATGGGGCCTGAGTCAAGTTAATTTAAAGAAGTAATCAGCAGCAAAAACTGGTCACTAATTAAGAAGATGGTAAGAATGAAAACCTGCAGCCACTGTAGCACCTGAGGCCAGAGTTACCACCCTGGCCTAGTATATAATACTGACACTAGTAGTGTGTAGAATGCCAGAATGCACTACACAATGAATTTCTTGTTCCTTATGGATTTAATAAGAACTGTTTTTCTAGTATGCTACAAATTATTGGAAAACTTGCAGATACATTTAAATGCATAACATGTACACTGAAGGAAACTTCAAATGTTGGTGTATTTGTCTAATAAATGTAATGTCGTTTTGTGTAGACTTATGTTACAAAATGTTACAAACACGTTAAACAACATTACCCAGAATGCAGTGCTGTTGATGTAGATTGGAAGGAGTGAAGAATCTATGTGCTTTAGTGTTGTGCTTATTTGGTAGCAGCAGCAGTGAGAATGTCAAAGAAAATAATTAAAAAAAACTATACTTTCGGTTCAAGAGAGGTGAATGTCTGCTATGAAATCTTGTGGGGCCAAGCCTCAGTGAATTCATGCTTCTTGCCTCAAATTGCCACTGTCTGCAAGAAATTTTACTGTTCCG
Source organism: Polypterus senegalus (assembly GCF_016835505.1). Taxonomy (NCBI): domain Eukaryota; kingdom Metazoa; phylum Chordata; class Cladistia; order Polypteriformes; family Polypteridae; genus Polypterus; species Polypterus senegalus. The sequence continues at coordinate 10,917 of NW_024378406.1, forward strand.
ATATGCAATTCTATTAATTTTATCTCAGGGAGGTGTGGTTGTGCAGTGATTAGTAAGGCTGCCTCACATCTCAGGTTACTAATTGGCAACAATAATAATTTAGGGATAATTGAACATTTCAACATTATAATCCCCTAAAATTACTTCATTTTCTCCCTTCTCCATTGACTTCAAGAACATTTCCGCAATTTTGCTGAACTTGAGGAAAAAGCTAATTTATGCTGACCTACAAATTGTGCCACAGGACTGTAAGAGGTTTATAAAGGTCCAGCTGTAGAATATCTGCCATTGCATAGATTGAAATGGTCAGACTATTTTTCATAGCATAAAATTTCTACCTGTGAAATGTTTATAACTGATGGGATTTACAGTGCAAAAGATATGATTATGATGCTTTATTATCTGTAGGATTTCCATAGTGAAAGAATTGATTTTAAAGTTCAACAACTTATCCACAATTTCACAGTCAGATAAATCATGGGAAATAAACGCTTTGTCAGCCAGATGAGAAACAACCCTGTAGAAGCAATGGACTGTGGCAGCAAGTGCGCTTGAAACCTGTGCATTAATTATGGGCTTATGTAGTTTTGTCAAGTTTGTCTTTAGACAATGGGGCAAATTTTAAAAAACCCAGAAGAAACCCATGTGAACAGTGGGGACAATCTGCACAAAAGGAAACATGCCAAGAATCAAACAGTGGGTCAAATGAAAATTAGCAACATTGAAATGGCTGTAGCGAATAAAGAGTTATCAATATTTGCATGTGTGGACTGCCTGCTACTGTTACTTGCTTAACATATTTTTCATTGGTCAACAGATTTAATTCTATATCATATAGCCAACTTCATGGTATTTTGGAAAAATGGTTGCATACTCTTAAAAAAAGTGTAGTACTTTAGAACACCATTTTAACGCGGGTTCTTAATCTGGGATCCTGGAGTGGTTCGCTATGTGTTGTATGCTACAATACCCTGTATCAGTGGATGCGCCCAACATCATCATTGTCATTTCACACTATCCTAAAATTCATTTACACCAGTTTTGTCCAACTGTCTAAACTGCCTAAATTTAGAAATTAAAATTAACTAAAGTTTTTGGTTGCTAAAAGTACAAAATACAATTAGTTGATGAGAAAAAGTTGTAAAAATTAAAGTTGCA
>NW_024378407.1:0-7918 GCF_016835505.1 Polypterus senegalus
GTTGGGTGAAATTAAAAAAAAGTTGTTTTTTTAGTTTTTGGGGTAAAACAGGCAGGCAGATGAGCCGTGTCTGATCAAGAACAATCTCCATAAATATTTCCTTGAATCAAACAGGGCCCGGGGTCTGCGGGAACCAATCCTAGCCAACACGGCGGGGAACCAGTCCGGGCGGGGAACCCACTCACACACCAAGCCCCCTGGGACAATTTAGAATGAATCCACCTAACCCATGTCATTGAACTGTGGGAGAAACGGATACCGGAAACCCAGGAACCCAAGGGAGAACATAAAAACCCCCGGGGGAGGACCGGGAAGTAACCCCGGGTCCCCAAACCCTCTTGAGCAACTCCCACCGTCCCGCCCAAAAACAATCATCACAGTGCTATTCCTGAAGGAAGTATTCATTCTTTTATCGAAAAGGTTAAATAACATGCAGAATTTTTTTGGAAATATGATTATGAAATAAACTCCAAGCCCTTGTGGCTTGTTTCACCTCTACAAAAAAACAAGACTGGTACCAGCCAAGTCACTTATTTCATGTATTTTTTTTTTTTTTTGAAGATTCAATCAGTTGTTGTCTACTTTATTATCATATGTTAATGGATGTACATTTTTGTCATGAATGCGTAATTTGTCTTCTTGTTCTTTTTTGTTACTTTTTCTGAACTTTTTTTACCCCCCTGTTGTAAGTTTTTGGGTTAAGAACCCTTTTCTATCTTTATTTTTAGCTGTTCTGTTGTAGTATGGTTAAATATTATTTGCCTTTTCCCATACCATCTTGTTTTCTTTTGCAAAGCCATTTTGCACAGCATTTATCACAAAACTGCCATTCATGGCACTCAGAATGCATCCTGACATTATCACTGTGATTGGATAAAAGGTCAACTTTGAACACTTCAAGTATCTAAGTTTATGAATAAATGAAAAATTCTCTGTAAGATTGTTTAGTGCTTCAGTAGTTCATTTGAGGTTAAAGGGCTTCTAGTTTCTCAATTTGGATGCAAATTTAGTTTTTGAAAGATCGAAGAATCTTCTGTTAATGACCTGTTTTTTATTTGTGAGTTTGTTTCTCCCCCTGGTCACTGAATCATTTCCATGCTTTGACCGTGTTTTTTTTCTCAACTCGCAAGCAATGTTTAGGGAGCATCAGGAGATAAAGAACAAGTAAGTAAAACTAAGAGATCAAAAATACATGAACATCAACCCAAAACATGAGAAAAAAGATCATAGGTAAAAAAACATTCCCAAAAAAGGAAAAAAAAAAAAATAAACAGGTAGGTTTTAAGAAAAAGGGGTGTTAAAAAAAAGGGGGTTTTGAAACTGCAACAGATGAGGAAGTGACTTTCAGCTGATTTTTTTAACCCCATTGTATTCCCCCGGTTTACAACCTCTGGGACATCCCCAACAATGGGGAATTCTGTCTAATGATATCACCCAAAAATGGCTGATTGATAAAATACAAGATGGCACCCAAAAACAACAAAAACTTAAACAATTAATAAAGTTAACTTAAAGAATCTTTTAAAGTTAAAAAAGAAATAACAATATCTGTAAAAACCCCAAAAATCTGCATTCATTATGACAATGAACTTTCGACAACATGATTTTGAATTTTATAAAATGACGGGTTCAAGGTGATTTTTTGTTGGACTGATACCTGCCCAGAGATGATTCTGCTTTCCTGATGCTCAGGGAAAAGGTTCAACCAAACAACCATAAATTTGATTAAACAGTGTAAAAATAGCAAAAGAAGAAAAAAGTGAGGTTTCAAAACAAAGTCTGAAATTTAATTCGGGAAAAAAAGTCTTCATTCAGTCTTTTTTGAAAGTTTCCAGACATTAATATGATGTTAAAAAAGGCTCCCGGGGGCTAAAAAAACTAATGTAGTCATTTAGGGGAATTTCCCCTTTGGGACCATGTCTTCAGTTCAAAGGAAAAAACGGGAAAAATTAATTTATCCTCTTTTCCCCTTTTCAAGGTTAGAAAGTTGGAGGTATAGGATCAAATCTAAACCCCCTTACCCTTTTAAACTGGTGGGGTTCCTTAAAATTTTGTAGGCGCGGCTGCAGCTCTGCACAGACTGGGCGGGCTAATGTCTGAATGGAAAATGCTTTTTTCATCAAGAGTAGTAAAAAGGGGGAAGAAAGGGGGAAAATTTCATATAAAACAAATAAATTGAAGCCCCCCCGCTGTACTGCTTGTGATAGTAAAATTTGGGGGAGTTCAAATCAGTATTCAAAAAACAAAGTGCTGTCTAAATTTTAGTCTTAAAATAAACGAAACTCACCAACCAGAGCTTTCAAAATAAAAAAGAAAAAGCCTCTAAAGTTTGAGTGAATCTACAGTCTTGTGATGCTAGTTTATGTATTGTTTTGGTGACCCCTGCCATCATTGCCCCATTGTATTGGAAAAAGTGTGAAAATTTTTAAACATTAAAAATTAAAAAGCTAAAAAAAAGTATAAAATTTTTTCACAAAAAACACAAGATAATGAATATACCCCAAAGAGGCAATAGCTGGCACAAAAATTTTTCCCAAAACAAACCTGATCATTTTCAGCATGGAGCATAAAATTGATGATGAAATATTTTGGGAGTTGCTAATGACATAATGGGACTTTTTAATTTTGGGGAATGGGAGGAAATTTTCTTATTCCCAGTTTGTTTCTTAGGGGGTTTCCTATGGCCCAAAAAACGGGGGGTAAGTCATTGGTCTCATAGAGTACAGTTTTTTTGTTTATTGTTGTTAAAAAAGGCCGGTTTTGGGGATAAGCATTTTTAAATCTACAAAGAGGAGAATTTCCCCCAAATCAGCAGAACGGGGAAAATGAAGGGAAAGGGAACCTTGATCGACACATTTTTAAAAGGAATCACCATTTTGAGAAAAACAATGAAAAAATTTTCCCGGTTTGTGTGGATCAGTAAAAAAATCCTGTTGGGGGTGATGCTGATCATAAGGACAAACGGAATGGCTTCATAAAATGCATATTTTTGTGTGATTTACCTCATTTTTAAAAGGGAGCCATATCATAAATTGGGATCCTTATAACTAATTCACTGCATGGGACACTGTACCAAAAAGGCTTCAGTGCTTAGCCAACTTTGGGGCACTAATTGAACTCCCTTTTCCACAGTTTTAGCACACTGCTTACCACTTTCTCACAAGATTCCTTTTGTTTTTTTTCCCAGTGGAAAAAAGTAAATAACCCTGTTGTTAAAAACAATGATTGGTTAGATAATTTCATCATAATTTCTATATAAATATTTATAATTTCAGCCTGATTTTCTTTATTTTTTGGCCCCTAGGGGGATATCTTAACACTTTATTTTATCAATAAAATTTTCTTTTGCCTTTTGACAGCAAAAGTCCCCTTTTTGCCTCGGGGAAAACAAAAAGTTTATTTTAAAGAACCTTTTCAAATAATCAGTTATTAATAGAACAAAATCAAAAGGAAAAACTTTTTACAGGAGTAGATTTGAAATTCAGTGGGAGAGATTATAAGAAACATATGGAAAGGGAAAGAAAAAAAAGCTTGAGTATCCCGAAATAAAAATAAAGAAAATCTTCTGTCCAAATATGCACTTTGACAATGAAAAAGTTTTGGTCAGCTGCAGTTTGAAATTTTTTTTAAAAGGGGGGTCCCAAAATCGACAAGGCGATGGAGCTTGGAAAAAGTGAGATCTGTATTTTCAAAGTATATGGCTTGGGACAAATTGCTTTGGTTGCTATAGACACCAACATGCCAATTTTAAAAAAGTTAAGGTCATTAAAGGGGTGATGTTGAGAAAAGTTTGAGGAGACTAAAGTTGCTTTTACAAGACATGCAGTTTGGGGAAAAAAAAAAAAAGGGGATTTTTTTTCACTATGTTTCATGTTGAATAAAAATGGAGGTGAAAACTCAGCAGTGGTGAAACCAGAAGATCTATCTGTGTGAAAATGGTTTAGTAGCTATGCTTCTATTTTGACATAAAAATAGCTAAAAGGCAGAAAATGATTTAATGTGTATGTATTTTGGTATGAGACATGGCTGATAAAGATAGACGTAAAAAAAAGTGGAACATTGGATCACCATGCAATACGGTTATTTTAAATAATGGCTGGGCAGAAATAGTTTCTTAAAATCTTTTTGGGCAAAAAAAAAACAGTGAAAAAGGACAGGGTGGAGAAAATTGGTGGCTTTGAAGTGGAGTGGGGTTAAAGGGGTGACTGTTAAAAGGGGGCATTTGATGGAACAGGGGGAACTTTAAAGAGCAAAAGTGGTGTAATTGATGGAAAAGTTGCCGAAAAACAGGAGGCACTTAAACCCGTCCTATGGGAAACACATATTCTGTGGCTGTTTTAAAAAGTGCACAGTTCTAGTTCTCTCTGCGTTATTGGCTCTTTCCTTTTTAGTGTTTTGCTTTTAATAATTTTGCACTTCCTTTTTTTTTTTTACATGTGCAAATCATATCAGCTAACAAACATGTAATCATTCCCTTCTCAATGATCTTTTTTCCCCAAAACCTTTTTTAAGCTTTTGGAACTGGAAGTCAAAAAAAGCGATCATTGTTTTTTCAGGGGTCACTACTTCAAAGCTGTCTGTTTTTAATTAAAAGGTAACCTTGATTAGGCCCCTGGTCCCATTTTTTTTTGCAAATAAAAAGTATATACAATTTCATCAGTTCCTAAAATGTCGTACCATTTTGTTCTTCTGTGCATTAAGGTTTTTATGTATTATCATTTGATTTTTTTTTATTTTTTAATAATCCCAAAAAATTATACATACTTTTTGTTTAGGTTTGGTATCGCCTTGACACAAAAATTTTCCATTGAGTTACTAAGATTTCTTGGTGGCATGGTGTTGAGAAACAAACCAATTCCTAGATCCAGGGATGCAAAAGAAAAAGCAACTGAATGCATCCATGGACTTAGAACTTCAGACAGATTCAAAGAGTTAAACCTGTTTAGTCTCACACAGAGTAGACTGTGTAGAGACCTAATACAGTTTTCAAAATACTTGGGACACCAGTGGAAAAAGGGAAAAGCATTTGGACTGAAATCAGAAATCACTTCTTTTCTCAAAGAGTTGTGGGAACAAACACCTGTGAACTGGGACCCGTTTAGCTTTTAAAAAAAAAACTTGGCACACCATCTTCACTTTTTCCGTGAATTGAAAGGGGTATTTGAAGTAAAATATGTGGTTCATAACTCCATACCTACTCACTGGTTTCAACCAATTCCTTACACCTTTAGAGAACAATGTTAAAATAGCCAGCCCCCTCTTAGATCTCTTCTAGCCATACCCATGCATACTTGATAAAAAACCCTTTAAAAAGTATAGATACATATATTTGGGAAGGCAAACCTCATTTGTTTTCTTAAAAGTATTTCTAGTCTGTTAAAATTATAAACAAAAAAAATTTAAAAAAGTAAAGTTAGTAAATCTGATACACTGGTCAGAAAACTCGATCCATTTTTGCCTCAATCGGGGTTTGGATCGGCGTTAATTTCTTCCCCATCTAAAATTATACCATACCTAAACCCACCCCATCAAACAGATTTTTGTTCCCATTTAAAGGATGACTTTTTTTTGGGATATGGGGGGAAAAAATCTGTACACCTGAAAAAACTCATACAGACATGTGGAAAACACCCCTGTACTCAGAGGTGAAAAGCGGGGATTCCTCTGGCTATAGAGTGTAAGGCCACAGCACAAACCACTATTGAACTACCCCCACAGAACAATTATTGGGAACTCTTATTAACTGAGTGACCTACTTTTGTTCCCCCAAAATAGCTTCGGGTTTTTCATTTTTCCACAAGATATTTCAAAATTCCCGGGGAAAGTATTTTTAAAAGTTTTCAGGAATGTAATCTATGTTGTTGGTTTATTACATCCAGTTGATTCCTAAAACCCTGTCTGGCCATCAAAAGTAGTAACCAACCATGTCATAATCATTTGAAGAGTTTGGATATCCATATAAAATGATTTTTTCATTTAGTGACAGGAAATTAATTTTTTTAAGGGGTGGTTCAAAAGAGTATTCAGACTGTAGCCTTGTTACAAAAGATCAGAATTCCAATTTCCAAAACCAAAAAACTAAATGAATTTATGTTGAAAAGTCTTTGTCAAAGTGAAACGAACAAAACCCTACTGGATTTTTGTGTGCTCTTTAGAAAAAAAATTGAGAAACTGATGGGCCACCTGCCAAGACAGCACCACCACACTTGTTTCAAAACTGAGCAGTGAATACTGGTGGCCACCCTGTTTTCCCCCTCCCCATGGTCTCAGTCGGTATCTTCACTCTTGGAGACAGTCAGGCTCAAATGTTTCTCTCTCCCTTTCCAATGCAGGCATCCTATCCACCTTGTATTTTTCTATCTGCAATTGAAGTCTGGATCAGAACATTTGCAGTCCCTCTCTAGTACTCTTTTGCTTCCCGCTTTTTTCTAAGTCTAGACCTGTGTCTAAATTCTATTCCCTCTTCTGCAAAGTTTCCTTATCTAATTTGCTAAAAATAACTTTCTCCAGGCCCTGTGATATTCTGGATTAGCATTTTTCAAACATTACAAATCATTTCCAAAATCTTTAAAAACCGCACACATATTGAAAGTGTCAATAGCTTCTCTTTTACCCCAGGAGTAATTACCTCCTGGATTTAAACCAAGGCTCCTTTTTACTCTTCCCTCCTCTATCCTATGTCCCATCAAGTCCTCCTCCTACTCCTCCTAGACCTGTTTTTTCTCTTATCTCTTTTCCTTTGTCTTACTTGGAGACTTCTTATGGTTCTTCCATTGCATCTAAGTTGCTATTAACATCTCTGAAATTTCCTGGTTTAACCTCCCACGAAGTCTTCATTCTATAATCTTGTTCATCTTCAACCTTTCCAGCTCTGTCATCTAAAAATGGAGCCAAGTTGTGCAGTTAGTTAAGGACTGGTTTGGGGTCGGTCCATGATGTGGGTTTCTCCTTTTTTTTCCTTTTTTGTTTTTCACTTGTTTTTTTTTTTTTGTGTTTCTTTTTTCTACTAGTACCCTCTGTGTGGTGTAAGTCAGTTTTCTGTTATTTTTTCCCCTCTTTTGACCTTTTTGCTGCCTCTGAGGATCCAGTAACATTCTTTCAGCAGGATGAATCACAAACTCGAGGACATCAGTGGAAATTAAAGGGGAGTGCATTTAAAACTGAAGCCAGGAAGCATTTCTATATGTAAAGAGTTTTAGCAATGGGAAAAAAACTACCCCAAACCATGTAGTTGTATTAGAAACCTTGACAACCTTTAAGAAAAATCAGGATGAGATATTGGGACAGCTTAGCTATGCTAAACAAACAGGGTTGATAGAATGAATGCTCTCCTCTTGTTTGTCAAATTTTTTATGTTCTGTGTTCTTATGTGTCTTATTCACTTTATTTTGCTTTTATCTATTTAAAATCATTAATTGTTATACCAGTAAAAATGTAATTAAAAAAAGTACTCTAGGAAGAAGTTTGCACGTCTCTTGCTTTATTTTTAGCAAAACTCTGATATGACTGAAAGCACACCACCATAGTTTATAGGGGTGGTACAATAATATCACAGATAATAATCATATGACTATAAAAGGGTCCATTGCTTTAAACAATGTGTTTATTGGACCTAGTCCTGACTTGTACAGCCTGGAAAAGTCCCTATTTATATGTCTTACTATCTATGTGTCTGCATATGTAAAGGTCAAATTTGGAGTGTTTTTGTCAATCTCACTTCATTTTGCATGTGATATTATTTTTCACATCCTAGGTAAAACAGTAGTGATGTTACCAATAAGTATCACAAAGAATTGCATTGACCTACAGGATCAACGTGTTTTGCATCTGAATTTTGAGTAATTCGTTTAAAAATTCCTTTTTTAAATAAGAAAAAAAGTAATATGATCATTCATTAATGAACAAATAAGCAAATTTT
>NW_024378408.1:0-25000 GCF_016835505.1 Polypterus senegalus
CAGAATTTGAACATGTTTATATCACTTCACTGTTCACATTTTCCTGATGCTGCTTTCCAAAGGATCTGATGTAGAGGACGGCTCCAAGCAGCTTAATAAAATGAATATTTTGTAACTTTTTTTGGCCTGTTACTTTTTATGTGGCATATAATGTTGAATATATACCAAATATTTCCTAATTCCTAAATTTTCCTTCAGTATGACATTGGTCATTATTATTACACATATCATGTATATTTTTAGCAATAAAATTTATGAAAAAAATACAAGACTTACTGTATATTAAGTATATTAATTAGACTTACAGAGTGTTTACTGTATAATAGTAAATGCAATTTCCATCTCATCCCTCTTTATTTTGCATTTGTGTTTTTTTTAACATGCTGTATTTTGCATTCCTTGGCACTAACTGGGGTTCCAAGAATTTAAATATTTTAAGACCCAACTGTACACAGAGAGCTGCATATATACAGTCTTCTCAAACTTAAAACTGTTTCTGGCAAAAATGAACAAATGAAACAGAAACTTGAACACTAAAAGATGTCAAAAAACCATATTGGCTGATGAAGGCATTTGAAGTTTTGCACTGTGTAAATGTTAACACAAAATAAAATACAAGACATTACTGCCTCATCTTTGTAAAATAGATTCAAGTGTCTCTCCTTTGAGTTGGTCATTGGCCTCATATCAAAACCTCAGATGCAAAATAAACATCTTTGTCTCTTCTCGTCTTCTGGAAAGAGTATTATAGAAAGTGTCAATTAAACTCCATTTACAGTCAAAGCTTTGCTCTATTTTTGCAGGGAATGTGTATGCTGTGGTATACAATTCAAGGATAGTCACTTATGCCTTCAGGTTATTTGTTAAATTGTAACTTAGTTACAAAGTTCCTTTATATAGCCACTCCTCCAACAAGTTCAACTCTACAAAGCAGGTTTTAAATACTAAAAAAAGCCATCAAAGGAATTTAGAGGTGTATAGTTTCCTCCCAAAGATGTGCATACTAGGTAAACTGGCAACTATAAATTGATAATAAATGAGTGAGTCTGGGTGTGCACTGGGATAGACTGGCGACCAGCCCAGGGTGGGTTCCTGCGTTGAATCCAATGATGCTGTAATGGGCACTGGTGCCCTGCTGCTATGAAATGAATAAGCAAGTTACAAAAAAGGATTGAAATGTATTTAAATATACTGTACAGTACACGGCTTAGACTTGAAGACAGTCAAGCTATTCTACCGATATTTACGGTGTCCTACCTGAAATTTGTATCAAAATTAAAAATTTGGTTGTATTTATTTTTTTAAGGATCTGTAGAGCATTTCTTAATTACACATTACTGTTCCTTATATACTGCATGCTACTGTACTTTCTTCTGTGCACACACAACCACTGACTTTGTTAGCACAAATGCAACTTTGCTCACAAGTGAATACACGGCTCTGCTGAGCGGTATGCTGTATCCACGTCAAGTTTCTCACATTATTGTGTATTTTAGTAATGCCAGCAGGACGCTTTTAACATTCGGCTGTGTGTTACGACAAAAACACTGCAGTGAATGTTTTTGATGAAAGTCATTAAGTTATGAAGAAAGAAACGAAAGCTATGTAGCGCTATTTCCCTCTCTAAAAACACCACACATGCCGCAACTTGCACATTCTTAACACAGGCGGTGCCGTGCTCAGGTATTCAGGCTGGGATGTGTACAGCGGTTCTTTGGGATTACAGATCAAGCTTCTTAGTCCTTAAGCCACAATGTCTGGGTAATTTTAATGGTCAGTTTTTTACGATTTGCCATTGACACTGCACTGTTGAAAAATAAGCAACCGCAGAGACGTCGTACATTGATCTTGCTGCTTAAACGGAATTGTCTGCGCAGACAGAAAGTATAGTAGTGGGTGCCAGCCACGTCAATATCGGATGGTGTAATTCAGTATGAGTTAAAACTACAACCTCGAAGAAAAACATCCAAAAAAAGACTCCTTCTAATAAATACGAATAAAAGCTCCGAAAGGTCAAACAGCAAGACAGTTATGGTGCTATTAATTTTGGAAAAGAGGCGGGGAGAATTTCGATAAAGTCAAGTCAAATCGAAACTGTACTAGACTGGACTGTACTTGGCGCTTTATAGATGCCTTCATGCAGCAGTTCACACCCGAATCCACCTTCCACACATCAATGCATTCTTCAACGAATGCCTCCTTGGACAGTTCAAGAAGAATAAAAATCACTACTTACTGTAGTCCCATCTTTCATGATGATCTTTTTGACCAGCATGATGCCGTTGGTCGGCTGGTTCTTCTTCTTCCCCTGACTCATTTCTTCACATTTTCCAGGAATCATATATAATCCATGTTGGGCCGTTATCGCGGTTATGCCCGGCTCTTCCAGGTTGCCGTGTTTTGTTTTCTTTTTATTGCTATAAAAGGTTAATGGAGAGAGGCGCTTATTGGCAGGAGCACGAACCAAGCTTCGGGTTATGGATTCCTTCTTATTCTTTTCTCTCTCTGTCCCTTTGCCAGTTTCTTCTGCTCTGTGCGCTCTCTTCCTGCCGCCACCGCCTCTGACACTCAAGCGGAACTTACGTCATAAGTGACGCGCGCTTACCAGGCAACAAAAAGCCATGGACACCTTACATGATCATCTTTCAGTGTCTCTGTATTGATTTACAGTATCATCAACTTAAGCGGTAGATGAGTACTACGGAAAACGATAGCGTTGTTTCAGACGTCAACTGAATCCATCGGTACTGTTGCACGTTTACGTCCAGATTCGCTGTAAAATTCTGTCCCTGATCAAGCAGGCGCCGAACAGGATCAGTCCTTCTGCTACTTAATGTCATTCGGCTTCGGTACTAATCTTACTAGGCGCTACACCGCAGGGCGCGGGAGCAGCCAGTTAACTGCCGAAGCTTCCCCAGCTGCTGTCACATCATTTTCGGCGAAGAACACACTAACATAATTATTCTCCAGTAGGATAATGTTACATTATTTAGATTTCATGAATACGTTTTGATAGCTTAAAAATTGTGCCGTTTGGAGTTTTCTACCCACCTGCCACTTAAGTATCGCCAGCCGTTGGCATTGATTTGGAAAGTGGGCTCAGAAAATACATTGAAATAATATTTAGAATAGAAAAAATAACACCTTAAACGAAATGCACGAAATATAAAGAAAAAAAGAATGCTACTTTCTTGTAAAAGTTTAAAAGGATAATAGATCATATCTTCTTGTTAATTAAGAGATTAGGTATCAATTGCGATCGAAACAGTTTTCAATGTCTGTTCGAGTCATTTTGTTTCTTTTTTCTAAAGAGCTCTCTATGCATGCTTTGAACATTTAATAAAAATATGTTTAGACGCACCTCATTTTCATGACTGTAAATTTTGTTATTAAACATTGCATCTGCCTGGGAGGAAGTGAGCCTGTAATAGCGTCCATTCCCCTAACTCATGTTTATCCATTATAGAGTTTCAGGGAACCAGAGCCTAATATGCAACATTTGACAGGAACTTTCCCTTAGACAGGACATCAATCAATTGCTCATCACACATACACCCAAACCATGCCTATTTAGGAATCAACAGTAAATCTAACCTTGACATCTTTGAGGTTTTGGGGTTACCAGAATAAAAACGCAGGTAAACAGAGGGAAAAGTTAAAAGATGCATTGCTTTAATCACTGTGTCATCCATTGAAATGCATTTTGGATTCACTATACCGATATATATATATATATATATATATATATATATATATATATATATATATATATATATATATATATATATATATATACTTGAAATAATAATGACATCAGATCATTATGAGAAATTTAAGTTTATAATAGCAATAAAATAATCAGTGAATAAAATAGCAATATATTATCTCTTTGTTCTTTTGTAATACACTGGAGGAAAATAAAGACCAGAGCAGACTGCTTGCATTATCCATCTATCTTCCAAACCTGCTATTTCTTGAGTAGGTTCATGGGGAATTTGGAACCTATGTCAGCAAGCAGGGAGCACAAGGAAGAAACAACCCCCAGACAGGGTGCCAGCCCATCATGGGGCAAATGCACTGATACACAGAAACACATATATACACATACTGTATATACAAGAAGGCCAATGTAGCATTGCCAATCTACCTAACCTGCATGTCTTTGGACTGTGGGAGGAAATCCAGAGTGAATTCAAAGCCCTGAACTGGAGGACCAATTCCTTTGGTCTAAGGGGAATAGGAAACAGGAGGTTCAGGTCACTCCTGGCAGTCAATAAAGGATCACATCTGCCTGGACTTACCATTTTGATTGCAAAAGGGTAACCACCCTATTCACCTGGAAACAAGCAACTTCAGAGCTTGAAAGTATCAAGAACTTAAAATGATACATGTATTTAATAAAAAGATCATCTCTGAAATCTGGACAAGAGAAGGACAGTGAGTCTAATGGGTTTCATTTTATTTTATCAAGATACATTAAAGACAAGACTCTATTAAACAAATTCCTTTTACATAGAAATGGAAAATTCACTGAGAGTTTGTGTACTGGTTGGTTGAATGCAAACCATCCTCACTGCCCCAAAAAGATGTACCTAATAATGAGGACAGTTAATGTCTGTTTGGACACAGCTATACAAAAATCCAAATACCCTGATCCTCCAGATAGCCTATAATGTGGCTATAACTCGGTATGTGTAACATACAGACAGGGTCAAAAAGTTTAGTCCTTGTTGAAACAAACATTAAAATGGGCAAGACAAGTGACTTTGAGTGTGCTGTGATTGTTGGTGCCAGACATAACAATTCCAGCATCTCAGAAGTGGCTGCCCTGCCCAATATAGTAACACAGAATGAAGCAACCGACAAAACAATCCTGTGAGTAGCAGTTCTCAGGGTGAAAACATGTTTGTAAACACCATGTTCCACAACTCTCAATTAGGAATAATACAATGTGACTATAGTGAGCACCTAATTACCAAAATGAGATGACTGTAGACAGGAAAAATGTGCTTGGTTTGGGTAATCTCAGTTGATGCTCAGACATTTAGATGGTAAAATCAGACATTTGCTTAAACAACAAAAATCCATCTTGGTTTTTGTCAATAGTACAAGCTGATGGTACTCGAGTAATGGTGTGAGGAATGTGTTCATATCATATAAACTGAATGACATCTACATGCTGACTTTGTGTATTTATTTATAGCCACACTTTACTCTTTTCAAATTAATATGTGCAGTAGATATTGTGTCATGTCACAAAGCATGTCTTCACTGAAGCTTATTCCACTTACATGACAATGAGTTTGTTTTAATCCAGTGATCTGCACAGTCTACAGATCTCAATCCAACAATGCACCTTTGAAACAAAGCTTGAAAAGGAAGGTTCAAAGTATAAATGTATAGGTGAAAAATGTCTGCAGGTATTTCTTCTTCTTTCGACTGCTCCTGTTAGGGGTTGCCACAACCTTTTTCCATATCTTCCTGTCTTCTGCATCTTGCTCTGACAAACCCATCACCTGCATGTCCTCTCTCACCACATCCATCAACCTTCTCTTAACTCTTTGAGAGCTGAATATTTTTTCCAAAAATAATAGTTTTCTGAAAAGCAATGGCTTCACACAGAAGTCAACGTAAAACATCTGTTGCTGCATGCTGTAGCTGCCAGTTTGCCAAGAATGTGTGGCAGGCATGTCGCCAAGCTGTCTTAACGTGGCTGGGGCAGCAGCAGCGGTCACGGTTGCAGTGCATTGCAATCTGGTTTCTACCTCTTAAGTGGCAGTCCTTCCAGTTAAGCACCATGATTAGCTGGGGTCCAGTCAGCTGAAGCTGGAACCTCACATTCGTTTTTGATTGCTTGCATCAAAATTGGAGTCCGACAAGTCATAGTCCAATTAAGAGATAATAGGCAAAACGTCGTCCACAGAGTATTTTGCTTTATGCATCTGCTTTGATCTTTTGCCAGATGTCAGTGCAATTTTTGCCATTGTTTGAGCTTTCCTACTCACAGGAGCACAGGAAACCTCAGTCAAAACCAATGAAGCTAACTTTCCTTCTAGCAACGAGAGTCCAACTAAAACATAACGGTTGGCTTTGTCACAGTTTACAGTCGATTACCATCGTCAACTCCTCCTTTTGACAAACGTCAACATCAACCCCGAAAGAGTTAAGCCTTCCTCTTTACCAACCTGAGCTGACCCTCTAATGTTCTCATTTCTAATCCTGTCCATCCTTGTCACACCCAATGCAAATCTTAGCATCTTTAACTATGCTACCTCCGGGTCTGTCTCCAGCTTTCTGGTCAAAACCATATAATAAAGCTGGTCTTGCTACCATCCTGTAGAACTTTTCTTTCACTCTTGCTGACACTCGTCTGTCACAAATCACTCCTGACACTTTTCCCCATCCACTCCACCATGCCTGCACTCTCTTTTTCACCTCTCTTTCACAATCTCCGTTACTCTGTACTGTTGATCCCAGGTATTTCAACTCATCCACCTTCACCATTTCTACTCCCTGCATCCTCACCATTCCACTGACCTCCCTCTCATTCACACACATGTATTCTATCTTGTTCCTACTGACCTTCATTCCTCTCCTCTCTAGAGCATATCTCCACCTCTCCAGGGTCTCCTCAACCTGCTCCCTACTCTCACTACAGATCACAATGTCATCAGCAAACATCATAGTCCATGGGGACTCCTGTCTAATCTCATCTGTCAATCTGTACATCACCATTGCAAATAAGAAAGGACTCAGAGCCGATCCCTAATGTAATCCTACCTCCATGTTGAATGCGTCTGTCACACCTACCGCAGACCTCACCACTGTCACACTTCCCTCGTACACATGTATGCTGTAAAACTCTTACATACTTCTCTGCCACTCCCGACTTCCTCATACAATACCACAACTTCTCTCGAGGCACCCTGTCATATGCTTTCTCCACGTCCACAAAGACGCAATGCAACTCTTTCTGGCCTTCTCTATACTTCTCCATTAACACCCGCAGAGCAAACATTGCATCTGTAGTGCTCTTTCTTGGCATGAAACCATACTGTTGCTTACTAATGACTACCTTCCTTCTTAACCAAGCTTCAGCTACTCTATCCTATAACTTCATGCTGTGGCTCATCATTTCTATTCCCCTGCACATCCCCCCTTTTTCTTAAAAATCAGCACCAGTACACTTCTTCTCCACTCCTCGGTCATCCTGTCAATTTCCAAGATTCCATTAAACAATCTGATTAAAAACTCCACTGCCATCTCTCCTATACACCTCCATGCTTCCACAGGTATATCATCTGGACCAACGGTATTTCCATTCCTCATTCTTTTCATTGCTGCCCTTACTTCTTCTTTGCTAATTCGTTGCACTTCCTGATTCACTATCTCCACATCCAACTTTCTCTCTTTCTCATCCTCTTCATTTATCAGCCTCTCAAAGTATTCTTTCCATCTGCCCAACACTCCCTCCTCGCTTGTGAGTATGTGTCCATCTTTATCCTTTATCACCGTAACCTGCTGCACATTTTTCCCAGCATGGTCCCTCTGTCTAGCCAATTGGTACAGGTCCTTTTCTCCCTCCTTATTGTCCAACCTCTCATAAAACTCATCATACGCCTTTTCTTTAGCCTTAGTCACCTCTCTCTTAATCTTGCACCTTATCCCCTTGTTCTCTTGACTATGTTTTGTATTTTTCTGGCTATACCACTTCTTCTTCACCATCCTCTTTCTCTGTATACTCTCCTGTACTTCCCCATTCCTCTACAAGGTTTCCTTTTCTTCCTTCCAAGTCCAGATGTCAAGCTAACACCTTTCTTGATGTCACTCTTACTGCTTCTGCTGTGGTTGCCCAGCTGTCAGGCAACTCTTCACTGCCACCCAGTGCCTGTTTTGCCACCTCCCTAAACTCAAGGTACTTTGGAAGAAAAATGACACTTAGGGGTTGCATAATCATTTAGAGATAATATACTGTAGATATTGTGCATAAAGTGTCTTGATATGCTTTCCACATTAATATATAGCATGTCTTAAATATAGTATGGCATGGATAATAAATGTCAGAAACTTGTTCAAGCATATCAGAAAACTAAATAGACCAAGTGAACAAGAAAGAACAAGGTTCTGGGTGATGGTTCAAGAAGTTGGCTGACTAGCATATACCCAGTAAGACTTGCAGATGTCACATACACATGTCCTCAAGAAATACTTGAATGTATTGTAAAGACCAAGAATATAGTGAAATGAGACTTTTATTTTGGGGTATATAAACTTGATATGCTCTCTGCTAAACATCTCAAGTCTTTTGAACCAATCAGAGTAAATGTCAGATGACTATGTAAGCAATACTCAATGCACTGTTATGCAAATTCAGTTATCTCTAAGAATGACTCTCTGTCTCTGTGCTGTGACCATTTGCTGACAATCTCTGCTCAGGGCATTGTCCCATAGTAGATTGTTGTAACAGGATGCTCCCTCTTCAAGCATTTGCTGAAAAGAAAAGAAAAGATGCAATGAACAAGTTTCCTCCTGCCTGGTTCCTGACTCTAAGCAATCCTAGTTGAAGACAAAGATTCTTTTATAATGATTTCTTTCTAATTTATTTCTTCTAAAATACTGCATGATGTTCCTAAGTCAACATGGCCTAAAATCTATAAGGAATGTTTCCAATGCCTAGAAATTAATTAAAGGGGTTCCTACCCAGTATTAGACAGAAAAATCTAATAAATTGGTAATTTAGTGAATTTTATATTAATATGTAATTTTATATTAATTGCTAAAATTAGTCTAGATGAAATTGTAATTAACGCAATATAACATTCCTGGGTTCCTGGGTTCCTGATGCATGGAGATTGCATGTTCTGCCTTTCCTCCTACATGTCAAAGACATGCCAGTTAGATGAACTGGCAACGCTAAATTGACTGTAATGTGTGTTTGTTGTGTGGGAGTCTGGGCGTTTGCCTTGCAATGGACTTGCACCCTCTTCACGGTTTGTTCCTGCCTTGCACCCTATGCTAGCTGGTATAGGCTCCAACCCCGCCAAGTGACCCTGGTCTGGATTAAGTAGGTTAGAAAATAACATGACAATACAATATACAGTCTGCTCATGTGATGGATCTCGTTTAAAGTTCTTTGTGAGAATGAATACTTTTAATGATCATCAAAATGACTTTCAAGAAATTTTGGAAATAATTGGGAAAGCAATTGAGTTTTATAAAGTACCTAAAGATTAGCCAGCTTTGCAGTATCCATCCATCCATTATCCAACCCGCTATATTCTAACTACAGGGTCACAGGGGTCTGTTGGAGCCAATCCCAGCCAACACAGGGTGCAAGGCAGGAAAGAAACCCCGGGCAGGGCGCCAGCCCACCACAGGCTTTGCAGTATATAAACACAAAATAATGCTAAGAATGAGTTTATTTTAATTATATTAAATGCAAACTAAATACACTATAATATTTTTAATAATGTCCTGTCATTACCATAACTTGTGCATTCTGTTTCTTGTTGAAATTAATTTTGTTATTTCACTGGTAAATAAAAAAACATACATAATCTCAATTTACATATATTTTTAACAGTTATAGCCTTTATATAACAGAAACATTTACATGGGTTAATCTAAATAGTGATGACATAATTATTTTTCTATACTGTGGGTGTATTAGATTAAAGTTTAGTTTATATACAATTTATATACAATTTTCATTCAATACAATTTAATATAATAATCAACAGATTATTTCCAATGTGAAAATCCATGTAGTTTACAAATGAATGCTGACGTCTGGGATGATGGCTGCTTATGTGGTTGCTGTACTGAAAGAGCCAGCGCTTGTGGCACTGAAGCTGAAGTGACCTCAGGCATCTTTTGGGTGCTTTTCTTCCATTCTAAAGAACAGGTAATGACAGGTAATTAACAAAGCAAATCAGAATGCACTATTATAAAAATAATATTGTTGCTTTTGTCACAAAAAGCCTGAGAAAATTAAATGTGATTTTGGGAAATGTATAATGACATCTGGTAAACTAGTATAAAACCACACATTGTGTTTCTGTTTGTGTTACCCCAAGTTAAAGAAATGTTAAAATAACATATACAGCTTGTCAGGGATGCCAGGGGCAATGACCCGGCCAGGACGCCGTGAGGGACCGGATGTGGGTCTGCGCCCACCCTGGGTCACGTGGGGGCCACCTTCCTGGTTGCTTTGGGGGCCACGAGTTGAGGGCATGGAAGCCCCACCCTGCAGGGGCTCGTGGTCACCACCAGGAGGCGCCCCAGTGCCTTGGGGACCTGTTGCCTCAGCACTTCCGCCATACCAGGAAGTGCTGGGGGGAAGAATTAGAAGGATACCCGGAGAGCTGCCGGGAGAACATCAGGCACTTCTGTCACGCTGGGGCGTGGCCAAGAGGGGAATGCCGGGAACCACCTGGAGCTCATCCGGGAGAGTATAAAAGGGGCCGTCTCCCTTCATTCAGGGCTGGAGTTGGGTGGAAGAAGGATGAGGCAAGAGAGGAGAGTGGAGGCGGCCCAAGAAGAAGGCATTTGTGGCCAGGACTGTGTGTGTTGGGGTTTGTTCACTTTTGGACTAGGTCTTAGTGACCCTTAACTATTGTAAATATTATAAATAAAACGTGTGGTGGTGAAAAAACAACATGTCCGCCTGTCTGTGTCTGTAGTTAATAAAATAATGAGCACACTTCCACCTTAATAAATGGACCCAGGTGTCCATGTCTGTGTGTCCATCTAGTTACTATGTCTCTGTTATATGGTCTTCGTAAAGGCAGTGCTAATGTTTGTGATGCACCATCTATTGGAATGAAAAATTCAATATATTATATTACTGCATGCATTACAAAATAACAATTCATAAAATCAGTGCTAATATTTGTGATGTGTGTGATGTTTGTGATGTGTCATCTATTGGTATGAAAAATGCACTGCATTTTATTATTGCATGGATTACAAAATACATTCCTATAGATGGTACACTGCAAATGTTAATGTTTGAAGGAGGTAAGTTCAGGTTTCTGAGAAAATCAGCTTTATTGTTTTGAAGACAGGAACAGTCTTGAGCATTTTTATTCAAATGGGAGCTGTCACTTTCATCACTCAAATATACAGCAATATACCTGCTTTAGATAACAAATATCCTCATTCATCAAGCAGGTTCAGTGGCTGGAGCAAGCGCATTCTTGAGGAGAGATGACAAAGTGAGCACACAGCCAGGTCAGTGGCCGGTTTTAAATGATCCCCGCATCAACCACTCGGTGACAGACATGTTACAAGGTGAGCCTGCAAACTTGCAGTGGAAGCAGCAGGTGACAACAAATTCCTGCCTATTTTAACAGAGTGTCAGCACACAGCGCAGTTGATTGGTTGTCGAATGCCATTGGGGGAGGTGCCAGGGTCACACCTATGTTCAAACTGGCAAAGGCTCACTACTTGATAGTGCCTGTGTATAAATTCAAAGGTAAAGGGCTATCAAAAACTGAAAAAACAAATTGCACCTCAACCAACCATACATTTTTTTCCACACACTTATTATTAATATTGAATTTTAGCAGGTTGGATAATGGATGGATAGATGAATTTACATAATAATGATACCTTTGGATTGAAGATCAGTGGGCACTGTTAGTGGGCAGGGCCCTGGGCTATAGCTCTGTAGTTCCCTGGGATAATGCAGCCCTGCAGTCAGTGACAGCAGCTTTGTAGATGTTCTCATGGGTGTATTCAGAATGGGCCACCCAAATAACTTGCAGTCAATGGCTCTCCTGTAATCAGGATCAGAGAGTATCCAACAGTGGCTGACAAGACCTATGCACAGTAACAGTCAATAAAATAACAGCAGAACACAACGTGATGTCTTAAGAAACACATGAGACTGCATCACATTTTTTTCCCAATCCTTGATGCAAGCAGACCAATGTTTGAATTCCTTAATGGAGAGCTGAACATTGTTGACAAAGTGTTACATTTCTTTATGTGAGCAGTGTACCCCTCTGCTAATGCTTTTTCAGCAAGATATTCTTTCATGTCACAAAGTTGGAAAAGTGCTGAAATATAATGGTTTTGTGGAATTGACTAGTCACTAGTTGTTAATCCAGTTAAGCACATATGGAATGAAATAACAAATTACTCAATATAGAGACCCATAACTGGCTTATCTGCAAAAGTTATGGAATGTTCAATGTTTTGGAATTGTCATGGGCTAGCATCCTTAGGTGGCCAATTAACTCACCTTTTATATCTGTATTCTTATGAAATCATGCTATTAATTGAGCTCTAAGGATATAACTCACTATTACATGGATAAGTGCCACTCAATTTATATTTTGAAAAGAAAATTTTTATGGTCCATTTTTTATTTAAATGGGCACTTTTTTCAGGATCTGTAAGACGTTTGAATTATTAACTAACATAATGTCAAAATCTCAAGATCTCTTAATCCAAATCAGGTTTATGGGTTCCATTTAGCTATCCTGGCAGCTTTGCGCAAAGAAACCTATACAGGGTGCCAGTCTATCACAGGATCTACTCATGCATATATCCAAACTGAGTTGCCAATCAAGTTAACATGTACATCTTTTAGATAAACTACAGCACCAGGAAAAAAAACCCATGCCAGCATGGGATAACTGTGCATATTCCACTAAGCCACCAATTGGGTACAGAAATGAAACCCAAGATGCTGGATCCTTAAGGCAGCAGTGTTAACCACAACGCCGCCCTATATTACATTTTCTAATGTTGAAAAAAACAAACATTTTGTACTTACTAAACATTTTTCATAAATATTTTATGGATTTGTAAAACTAGAATCCATTATATGTCCTGATCTATACAAGAAATAATCTTTTTTGAAGTATTCCATTATGCGTATATGTACCTCACTGCTTAAACCCTGGATTTTCAGTCCTCCTCAAATACTCACATGAATGCTAGCTACATTTTTATATAATTTATGTATTGTCGCAGTAGGGGGCAGTATCGCTCCCTTGAACCCTCAGGTACCACGCCAAACACCTGGTAAAAGTGCCACAATTATTCTTTTTATTATTATAGTAACGTGCACTAATACCCTCCACTCCACACTACTCATAAACAACCACAATACTCCAATAATAAATCAATAAACCAATCCTCCACTCCCAGACACGTTGCCCTCCTACCACCCAGCTCAGCTCGCCGTCTGGGAGCTCCCACAATCCTTTTATAGTTCCTGACCCGGAAGTGTTTCTCATCCTTCAGTCCATAATTCCCTATCACTTCCGGGTCAGATAAAAGTCCTTTTTTTCACCCCGGAAGTACATCATCCCTTCCGCTCATGTGACTTGGAAGTACTTCCGGGGCATAGGGCAAAAATAAGTCTTCGGCCCTCCCTGCAGCTCCCTCTTGCAGCCCCTGTGGTATCCTGCAGGGCTGAGGATAAAAACTACAACGTTCATGACTCCCTGCTGGTCTTCGGGGCACCTCCATACTGCAGGGAGGGCTCCATCTGGCGGCTTGGGGGACATGGCCGGGATAAACTGCCGGGCACAGTCCACAGTATGTAAAACACACTACTGAAGTTAATGGCATTACATAATATTCTCAATCTACAGGGACCCAGATCCTATCCCAGCAGCACTGGGTACAGGCAGGAGACAACTCAGGATAGCACCAGTCCACTGTATACTAATTTTGGAAGTATAGTCTATAATCAAAGATTAAGCAGCTTTGAGTATGTCTGGTAAAGACAAAGTACGACTGGAAGAGCACGTAAGAAAACAAAACAAAACAAATGAAAAGGTCAAGAACAAAATGAAATCAAAATCCAAAACAAGAATCAGGAAAATGAACAAAAAAATAGGTCACACCTGAAAGTGAAATGCAAGAAGAGTTTAAACAAGATTTTTTTTTAGGGGTTTGGTAATTGCAGATCAAAGAAGTAAATTAACTAAGAACCATCCTTTTCTCTCATCGTGTCAATTACTCACATCTCACAACCTCAGAAACCACACCCCTAGAAACACGGGAAGCGGACCTAAAGACAGGAATTTAAAATGGCAGCATCCTAAGACCCAAAATGGTGTCCAAGATGCCTCAAAACAAAACAAAACAAAACAAAAAACAGAAAAAAATCAACATAAACTTGAATCGTGACAGTATGTAGATCAAATAATATTAGATTTGGAAGAAAATTGTTCTGTCAGTGAACTGTCAGATATGCTTTTGTGCAAAAACTGCGAGATGCACATAAAAAAACAAAACAATAAACATATATTTATAAAGCAAAATAAAACCGAAGCCCAATATGAGAGACAGTAATGCTGGTCGAGTGAACAAGAGGGTCAAAACTGAAAATACATGTTAGAAAAAGGCACAAAATACACTTTGAAAAGTTCAGAGATTTGGTACCCACAGATAAGGATAGCACCCATAACTGTCCTTTTATCCCATCATGTTGATTATTCAAGGGTCCCAACCTCAGTGGCCACACCCCTAGCAACCCTGGAAGTTGACCTAATGACAGAAAAACACTTTGAATCATATCAAATTAAAAACAAGTAGTGATGAGCAGCAAAAAATAATACAGAAAGACCCGGATAATCTTCAAACCTGTAAATTCTGGAAAATGCTCTTGTTAATGTGAGAGGTGCAGGTAAAATTAAACATTTAAGCTCAAGATTGGCAACAATGATCTCCACTAAAACAATGAACAGCATTTAGGTGTTGACTTTATCATAACAATATAATCCTCTAGTTAAAAGCATAACTAGTTAGAAAAACAGAACATGAGAACAGATCAAATTTAACAAATGAGAGGAGACCATTCAGTCTGTCTTGCTCCTTGGGTTAACTAATAGCTAAGTGGCCTCAACACCTTATCCAGATACTTGTCAGTGTGTTTGATCCTGTTTTCCATGACCCTTTTGGCTAAATACTGCTTCCTGACTTCATTGTTAAATGAACTTCCTCTGAAATTCCATTGGTGTTCTTGATTATATGATTTAGTGTTTAATTAAAAGAATTCTCCTAGATTAATTTTATTGATGGCTCTAAGATATTTGAAGACCTGAATTAGACCCTCAGGTGGCATCATCTGCTCAAGACCACAGAGGTTTAGTTCCCTTAGCCTGTCAGAGTAGTATAGACCTTTTTGTCCCAAGATGCACTTCATTAGTTGTCCCTTGTTTGTTGTTACATTGACTATTTTGCTAAAGGCTCCATGTTTTTGTCTGAATGTGGAGGATTGCCAATACCATCTGTAATGATTAAGGCATTTAATGCATATATTTTTCGTTCTGGTATGTTTTTTCATTGTGTTGATTCAATTTCATGGGTTTTTTGGGTCATTCTGAATTATTTTCTTAAGTGAATTTTTTCATTCCTGTCTCGTATTTTGTTTACATGATGCAGCAGGATACATCACATGACAGCGATCATCGCATCAATTACATAATTGGATATTACAACATTAATATGGTGGTGTTTCCGTGGTACTTTACCCCTGGGTTGGATAAAATCCTTGAACTTCTTGTTAGTGATAATCAGCTTCAAAATAAGAGGTCCAAAGTGTCAGCTTTCATTTCAACTTATTGAACTCCATTCTGTCCCTGACTGACAAACTTCTGTCTTCCCTGATCGTTTGTCCCATTTGGTTATGACCTCAGCTTATTCTCTTAGTATGATTTTCATCTCATGTTGATAATTTCCCGGTTATTATTCTCATAATATTAATCTAATTTAGTGTCTGCCATATCAAAGTTGTTCCGAACAACTTTAAATAGTCAGTCATTTTCCAACCCACTATATTCTAACACAGGGTCATGTGGGTCTGCTGGAGCCAATCCCAGCCAGGACAGGGTGCAAGGCGGGTGCAAGGCAGGAACAAACCCCGGGCAGGGCGCCAGCCCACCACAGGACACACACCCACACAAAGCACACACTAGGGACAATTTAAGATTGCCAATGCACCTAACCTGCATGTCTTTGGACTGTGGGAGGAAACTGGAGCACCTGGAGGAAACCCATGCAGCCACGGGGAGAACATGGAAACTTCACACAGGGAGGACCCAGGAAGCGAACCCAGGTCTCCTTACTGCAAGGCAGCAGTGCTACCACTGTGCCACAATGCTGCCCACTTTAAATAGTGTTTAATTTTATAAACAACCAGATATCTACCTTAGGAATAAGATCTACAGCACTGGTGCTGGCTCAGGCCCGATGAGGGTTAAACTCCCCAGACCTGTGATTCCTATAAATTGTTCTTTACTTTAATAAGCCCTCAACCCCAAAATAGGTTTAGGGAACACACCGCTCTTAATCTGCCGCTAAAACATAAAGGGGCGAAAATCTTTTCCTGGGTCCAGCATTGGCCCTCATTGCCCTTATTGCTACTTGCCTTGTCTGCTTGTAAGAGGACTGTGTGAAAGCACAGAAGTGTGCAGTCTGTAAGATATGGACCAAAGCCACATCTTTTGTAAATTAAGTTTTGCTGTTTATGAAGGGAGTGGAGATAAAGACAAGGGCACTGCGCACCCATGCTCCAGTCGTCATCCAAGTCTCCAGCACCGCTCCCTTCTCCAATGGTATGTACTTTGTATAAATAAACAGTCTATTAACATTACTTGAATTGTTTTCTGCGTTGTACATTTCTTTCTAGGCATTTGTGGCTCTTTTTCTAGAAAGAAGGGTAAATTCTTCTCAGTAACTCTTATTTTACCATAAATTTATACAGCCCAGATATTTTCTCAGTATACACCATGCTTTAGGAATGTGTCTTAGTTTCCAGCATGCACATTTTATCCTGCTTTTGAAAATCAGGATACACTTCCCAGCTGTAGAAGATTAATATATCGCTTGTGGAATTCCGTATGCAGCTGTTGGGCCTAACAGAGGTTATTTCAGATTTTTCAGAACTTCTGTTAAGTTTGGAAAATCCAGTGTTATAAGCAGATGAAAAAATATATAGTAACAATATAAAATGTGTAATACTGCAGATACAAATCTTAAAGCTTTTATTCATTTCATGATAATAAACCTAAAGCATTTTAAAGTAAAAAAAAAAATACTGTAAGAAAGGTAAAAGCACATCTGAATCATATAGTGACTGACCAGTTAAACATTTTCTAATCCTACTTTCACCAGTAAAGGATATCATGGAGCATGTACTGTATCTCTTCCTGCAGCCAAACCTGGACCAATGGCAGGCCAAACCTAAGCAAAATCCCCCTCATGAATAGAAGGCTGTTTTTGGGCCGAGATAAGGCTGCAGGGAAGACCCATGTAAACATGGAAAGAATGTGCAAAAATCACATGGAGGCAAGGTTGGACTAAGACCCCTAGAAGGCCCCTGGGTAACAATTCTCCATAACAGAGAGTTGATCCTAATTTTAACAATGAAGCACACAGACGTAGTGCCTTTTAATTCAGTGCAATACTTCTCACTCTAGTTTTCAGCACAAGACTCAGTCATTTTAACTTTGGGAACATTTTGGCGTGAAGGTACTCCATAGTTTCACAGAGTGTAGGGTTGGGTTTTTGATGAAAAGGTCACTTTCCGTCACGGGCCCCATAGCATGCATCAAGAATTGCCCTAATGGTAGATCCACCCCTGCATGGAGGAGATCTCTGCCAGTTGCCATATAAGACTCAATGCAATGTTAGGTGGAATCACCAAAGTGGACTACAATTTCTTAGCCACAGTAGAATTAAAGAGTGAGCCTCCAAACAACACTTTTTGTATCAGACCAGCTATGTGGAATCTAATTTTGCCTTGTCCAAGACTTTTTCATTCAGTAAGGTCCTCTGTTACAAACTGGAAACTTGCTCTACAAGTTCTGGTCTAGCCCACTGGGCAGGGCACCCAATGACAGCTTACACAGTACATGACATATTCCTTCAGGTCTGAATCTCGCCTAACCCATGCATGGCATGCAGTAATATCTTAAAGTTCAATGTCAGTGCTTCAATAGGAAGGGCAGCAAAATACACACCTATTGAAACTCCCATGAATAAAATCAGGTTCTTAAAGACATTTACTTTTCTATTGTGTGCATTATAAAAGGAAAGCACCCTTCTGCATCAGTGTAAACCTAGCAAGTGTGTTTACTGTGTTAAACTATCAAGCATACACGACAGGCACCTCATTACTGTATGTTTTAGAATATATTAATGCATGCACAGAAACTCTGAAAAAGAAAGCATTTACAGAATATGGTGCAACAATGTAAGTGTTGTTATTTAAATATTACATTACATCTAACTGTCAAGACAAATTTCAAGTCAGATTTGCATAAAAACCCAAAGTATTAAATATACAAGTGCTACTAATACATTAAACATAGAAAATTACAAGTTAAGCATGAGAAAAATCTAAGAGTAAGAATATGAATAACTGTGTAAGCCACGTGTGAAGAACTTACACCTCAGAAGTTAAATCTTCTTCTTTCGTCTGTTCCTGTTAGGGGTCGCCACAGCGGATCATCTTTTTCCATATCTTTCTGTCTTCTGTATCTTGCTCTGTTACACCCATCACCTGCATGTCCTCTCTCACCACATCCATAAACCTTCGCTTAGGCCTTTCTCTTTTCCTCTTCCCTGGCAGCTCTATCCGTAGCATCCTTTTCCCAATATACCCAGCATCTCTCCTCTGCACATGTCCAAACCAATGCAATCTCACCTCTCTGACTTTGTCTCCCAACCGTCCAACATGAACTGACCCTCTAATGTACTCATTTCTAACCCTGTCCATCCTCGTCACACCCAATGTAAATCTTAGCATCTTTAACTCTGCCACCTCCAGATCTGTCTCCTGCTTTTTGGTCACTGCCACCGTCTCCTACCCATATAACATAGCTGGTCTCACTACCGTCCTGTAGACCTTCCCTTTCACTCTTGCTGATACCCGTCTGTCACAAATCACTCCTGATAGTCTTCTCCACCCATTCCACCCTGCCTGCACTCTCTTTTTCACCTCTCTTAAAGTTCCTACCCTCAGTTCCACTCTCTTTACCTTCCTCTTGTCCATCTGCCTCTGGACACGTCTCCTCCCTCTTCTTCTCCTTTTTCGGCCAACAGTAGCTCAATTTCCACCAGCACCGTGTTGGCTAACAATACTGATGGTGGCCGTTGTTAACCTGGGCCTTGACCAATCCGGTATGGAAATTTGTATCGTTATTTGTATTTAACTGTTATTTGTATCATATTGATCTGGCAAAATTTTACACTGGATGCCCTTCCTGATGTAATCCTTCCCATTTATCCGGGCTTGGGACTGGCATGAAGAAGCACACTGGTTTATGCATCTCCGGTGGCTGGGTTATGCCTCAGAAGTTAAATAAAGTCTAAAAATGGAGAATCATGCTCTGGAGGTGCATTGAAAGTTTCTGACAGCTTAGTAAGCCAACATAATTGTTTTGAAGCTGATGTGGAGTATTATAACAGAGCTAAAATTAATTCAGTACTTTGATAGATGGGTGGACAGTGGCTCAGTGGGAGTGCTGCTGCTGCTCTGCAGTTAGGAGATCTGCATTTGTGTCACTGGTCCTCCCTGTGTGGAGTTTGCCTGTTCTCCCCATATCTGCATGGGTTTCCTCCAGGTGTTAGTGACTGAACCCCCATCTCGCCCTAGGGTGGTATTGCTTACCTCTGACAAACGTGGAAGGTGATCCTCCAATGCACATGTATGACAGAGTGATAAGTGGTCAGTGGCTTTGGGTAGGTTTTAATTAAGTAATCACATCCTGTGAAGTGTGGGCTCCAGTCAGGTGTGGGTATAAATAAGCTTGCTTAACTCCAGGGTTGATTGGGATGCTTGGCTGATCACGCATACATATGAGAAGGCAAGTGTCAGTCAAGTACTTCATTCACACATCAGATGTGGTACACCAATCGGGCCAGATAAAATGAGCCTGCATAGGACATGATGGGGCAGAACAGAAAGAAAGAAGATAGGGAATGAATAGAAAAGAAAGATACAGAGGTTAAAGACAGGAGAGTGAGGGCAGGATGTGGAGCCACTGGGGTGCAGTCAGCCGGGAGAAGAGCCCTTCAGAGGCTTGAGGGCTGAAGAGGACCATTCAAAAGAGCATTTTTTAGGGTAGTTGGAGCTACCTGATGCCCACTCTCTTGCAAGGCTGAGGAGTTGCAACAAGAGGGTCGAGGTGGGAGGCTCGACGTGCTGCCCTGCCGAAACCTATGGGACAGCAAGGACCCGAGCTTTTGAGAAAAGGTTAGCTGTGCCTGTCAGCAGGACTTTTCTTCTGTCTGCGGGATCCTGTATGGGGTAGGCAGATGAGACGCTGGTTTTAGAAAGGAGGCACTGGGGACAGAGATTTTAGAATGGCTTCCTGCTTTGGGATTTTAAACTCGATTTTAAAAGGATGTCTATTTATGGATTTTTTTTTAAACCTTTTACAGTCACATGCATTTTTTTTTATTGGATTATTTATTTATTAACTGAAAGTTTGAGGTATTGCATTATTTGTTTGGCACACTGCTTGTTTTTTTTATTATTATTAATTTTAATAAAAGCACTGAGCACTTTTGCACCTACCTCTTGTTGCATGTGTGTCCTCATTTGCCCAGTTCATCTCAGTACAGGAAGTGACAAGGGAGAATGGAGTCAATCTGGACCGTCACAGATACACAATGCATAGTTGGAACCACAAATGCTGGTTACAGGTGTACTGTGGAAAAAGGAAGCCATATGTTAACAACATCTGGTACCACTGTTTGGCATCCAGGATAGACCATCACATAGTGAAATGTGTATGGTTGTCAGACAAATTATTATTTCAGGTCTTTTTTGGAAGAAATGCACATAGTGACTTCCAAACCAAAGAACAAAAGGATCATCCAGAATTTTACCAGCTAAAAGTGTCAGTGCCCTGGGCACGGGTGACTTGCACTTCTGTGAAGGAACCATTATTAATGAGAAGTACATTCAGATTTTGAAGCAACATATGCTGATTTTAAGACAGAATATCTTCCATTGGCGCCTATGCATAATTCAGCAAGACAATGCAAAACTGCATGATTACATTACAAAGGTATGGCTGCACAGGAAGCGGGTACGGGTCCACGACTGGCCTGCCTGCAGCCCTGACCTGTCTAATATTGAGGATGTGTGGCACATTTTGAAATGAAAAGGGCGAGAATGAAGACCCCATACTGATGCACACCTTAAGACTTTTTTTACAAGAGAAATGGGACAAAATTACATCTGAAACAATAAATGGGTACCTAAACATTTATTAAATACTGTGAGCAGGAAAGGAAACCTTACAAAGTGGTAAATTCTTTACTGTCCAAACTTTTTTGGAATATCTTGCATGTATCAAAATCATTTTTTTGAAAAAACAATAAAATCCATTAGTTGTAACAACTTAAATTATAGACTGTTATATTGTTTTCAGGCCTATGATCATTTCCTATATTTTACTAAGCATTGCTTTCTATTTTTGTTTGCATTTTCCATACCATCTAAATCTTTTCTCAGTTGGGGTTGTTTCTAAGATATCCACTTCCAGCATAACCACTACAGCAATAGTAATAATAATAATAATAATCCTAAAAATGGAATAGCATAATAGACCCAGAAAAGGAAAATGATCAACCTGTCTGTAACACTAGGCTTTGAATATGTTACTAAAGACATTAAAACTTAAAATAAGATGTCTATCTCCTGGTATAACTGAGAGAAGAGAATAGATAACCAGGAAAAGCAAACATGTCACTAAACTTAGTGAGGGACAGAAAGGGGTGACGGCTGGAATAATCATAGAGACCAAGCAAGTAATTCATATGAGAGCAAACCAGAGAATCGAACATCAGAGACACAAAAGGGCATTAAAAAAAACAATACCTAGCACTTGACCTTCTTGCTTAGAAACTAATTACACTGCAGTCTTTATTTCTTTATCTAACCAAAGGATACTGAAAACAGAAATGCTGTCGTATTTATAATAACACTATCTGTGATGTGATTCGTCTCCCATGTTTTGTAAAAAAAGAATAGGACAAAATTAAACAAAATTAAACTTTGCAAAAATACTTTAAAATGGTTAGAAATCTTCATAAATAAATTACCCATGCTAAAAATAAATAAATAAAATAATGCAAAATACTGTACATGTACAACCATTACAACAAAACTGTCAAATATGCCTCTGTTGTTCATTACCATCTATAACTTGATTGATGACCTTTTTCACTTTCGCTCCTGGCTTGCTAAGAAGTTCTCTGTAACCGGATTCTGGTTTGACTTTATGAATTTATGCATTGAGCGGATGATGATATTGCATGCTCTGCATACACTGATGTGGATATGTAAACAGGAATGAATGTTCAATGTTTAATGATGATAATTGCATTTCAGTTGCAAAATGTTGTTATTACATTGGGTTACTGTAGTCAGTTTATTTTAGGTACCTAAATTGAATTCATACATTTTGGTAAAATTGTGATATTTTGCCACCATCACCATAAGCTACTGGTTAGGCTGATGTGTCTTGTAACAGTAACCTGTAGAAAGTCAATTACAGTAGCATGTAGAATCAAATTTTCAACTCAAGTTTACCATCGCAACATTTCTCTAACAGTACTCTGGGATTGAGTCGGGGCAATTGACCCTGTGCCCCCTCTAGACAGCACCTATTTTTACCTACCTATGTTAAACTGTTGAAATGCTAGCTTCATGAATGCAGTATTGTTACACAAGCTCAGATGAGATCTTATTAAATTGTCTGCACTGAAAAACTGTAAACATGGGAGTTCACCAGCAAAATGCTTGCGAGCTTTAAAAATCATCAACACAATACAGAACAAGATTCAATATAATGCCTGTTGCTTCACTAAACCCATCTGTGCATTTTAGCTTAAGTAATGAGAAACAATGAGTAATTATTCAGTTTCATCTCCTGTACAATTTTCAAATACATCATGATGTTCAACTACTGATGTAGTGCTGTCTTCATGCCAGTTTTTCTTGTGACCTCTTCATGACCCTCAGTTCAATGTACTATTGACATGAAGCAGCTATTTTTAACATGGGGTAGGTTTAAGTTTCACATCAGTCTCTGTAATGATCAGAGGATGCTGGATGTGACAGGCTTCCCTGTGACTATGGAGCTGCATCTGACCTCTGTTGTGCCAGAATTACTCCTGTTTATGACTTTAAAGAGGCGTCTCCTCCTCAGCAAGATGAATTTGAGTAGGGAGCTTAGAAAGGAAACACTAACAAGGAGGAGGTGAAGGAGGAAACCAGGATTATTGTGATGGCTGGCTGGCAGTATCTTCTGGAGGGGTTCTGAATCTTAAACACAGACACTGTGCCTAAATAAAGAGACTTTGAACTTGAACTTGAGAGTGAAGCAGTTATGTTTTGGATTTGGGGTGCAGTACGGCCACTATTTGTTTACAAAGACAGACAAGGGAAATCCAAAAAAAGGAACGCACGTTTGAGAAAAAAATAAAATCCTGTTGAACTTTGAGGCCATCCTTAACAGACGCTTTCTGCTTTCTCAGATTAAAGCAGCTTGCTCAATCAGTTTACCAACCAAATCATCCTTTATCTCACCTTCCAGTTCTCTCTTTCTCACTCTCTCTCCTTGGACCTTGGCATCTTTTCCTTCTACCAGTAAGTTTTCATCCCAGGCCTCTTGTTAACTGTAGACAAACATGTAGCCAATTTACCTTCTTTACTAGAGGTATTATTCTATGAACAAAGCTCACTTTATTTCCCTAGTTTTCCTGAATAAAACAATCCTACACTAAAATTTTATTTTTGTCGATAATTATATTTCAAAGCACTAACCGCTTAATTAATATTTTAATTGTACTGTTGTTTTTGCTACAAAAATAATAAGAAAAAGAAATTTGGAGTTTGCGTAAGCATTTACAGACAAATTTAAGTATTTTGGAAGAACATTTCCTAGCTTTGCCTAACTGGCCAATGAAAATCTGCAGCTAGCCAATGGATGCCTACAGCTGGACATTGGAGGTCTGCAGCTAATCAATAGACAGTAGCAGCTGGCCAAATGATGATTGCAGCTGGTCAATGGAGATCTGAAGCTGACTGATAAAAGTCTGCAGCTGGGCAAAGGAGATCTGCAGCAGGCCAATGGAGGACTGAAGTTGGCCAATGGAAAAATGAAGCTAGCCAATGTTGATCTGCAACTGGCAAATGGATATCTGAACCTAACCAAAGGACATCTGCAGTTGGCCAATGGAGATCTGCACCAGACTAATAAAGGTCTGCAACAGGTCAAAGGAAAAGTGCATCTGACCAATGGAGATCTGCTGCTGGCCAATGGAAATCTGCAACAGACAAAGGTCTGTAACTGAATAAAGGAGAGCTTCAGCTTGCCAACAAATGGCTGCACTTGCCCAGTGGGGGTCTGCAGCTATCCAATGGACAAGTGCAGGTGTCTAATGGATGTCTGCTGCTGTCTAATGGTGGTCTACATTTGGCCAAAAAGGTCTGCAACTGGCCAATGGAGAGCTGCAGCTGGCTAATGGAGGTGTACAGCTGGCCAATGGAGATTTGCAACTGACTGATAAAGGACTGCATCTGGGCCTTGGAGGTTTGCAGCTGGCCAATGGAGGAACTCATGTATCCATTGAAGAACTGCAGTTGGCCAATGGGGGTTTGCAGCTAGCCAATGGAGGACTGCAGTTGGCTAGTGGAGATCCACAGCTGGTTAAAGAACATCTGCAGCTAATTAATACAGGTCCGCAACTGACAAATGTAGATTTATAGCTGATTAATGTAGGTATTCAGCTATCCAATTATGATCTGTAACCTACCAATGGAGTTGAGCAGCTGGCCAATAGACCTATGCAGATCTATGCAGTTAAATGATAAACATCCACATCTGGCCAATGGGGGTCAGCAGATGAAAAATGGAGGACTGCAGCTGGCCATTGGGGAAGTGCGGCTTGCCAGTATAGAACTACAGATGGCCAATGCAGATTTGCTGATAACCAATAGAAATCTTCAGCAGAC
>NW_024378409.1:0-5123 GCF_016835505.1 Polypterus senegalus
TTCATTTTGGTATTTTTTCCGAAAGTCTCGATTACAAATTTAACCATTACTTTCTCAGTATTTCTGTATAACTTTGATAACTTTATCTTACACTAGAGACTAGAGACTTACTGGCCGTGTTAAATGACGAACAGGACTCAAGTCAATCCGGCTTTTGTGTCGGACCATATGAAACATCAAAATACAAAATGTGAAAGCTGCAGAGCCCTGACTCGACTATTATGGGCTGGAGCTCAACTGTCTGTCCTCTTTTCTTTTTTTACAGTGGTGAGCAGGGGTCAGTCATGGGGAGCTGAGAATGGGCCACAGTGTTCACAAATAAGGGGCAGACGGACAGACAGCATTTTCTGCAGTGCTGGGCTTTGGAAATTAGGGCGACTGGGAAAGTATTTTGTTAATTTAAAATATGAAAGTTTATGTGAAGAGTTATTTTAAAATGAGAGCAGTTTAAATGTAGCCACATGCCTTTGAAGTAGAAGAGCCTTTTGAAATTTATTTTCTTTAAGTAAATCGTGTTTGAGAAGCAATATGAGGAATAGAGAAGAAGCGTTAATCCAAATGGCAGGCACTTTAAAGTGAACCAATTCTTTACATCCCAATGACGTTACTTTCTATTAGAATTGTTTTCCCGGAGAAAGTTCTGTTTATACTAATGTTTGTTGAAATAGCCAGACAATAACATAATTAGATTAATTACAGATAGCGCTGACTGTGGAAACGTTTTAGATTTTATATATAGAAAGTATTGGAATCCTACGGAAGCCTAGAGAGGGACGTGCATTATCGTTATTATTTTTTTAATTTCTCCTCGAGATATCGGACTAATTTCATCGCGATCTCGAGAAAACTAAACTTACCCTTTGCTCCTTGCATCAGGCTCGCTTACATTGGGACGCCTAACAGCTGAAGCCTTGCTAACCGTCTTCTTAATTGACGAGCACTAACGTTATTATTTTCTAAACTAAGTTATAAACGTATTTCAGCCTGAGTCAGCCCTCGATTGAACAAAATGTGACGCGCTGATCAATACAGTTCTGTTCTTCTGCCATTTCAAAGAGGACGTGACTTCAATAAGCTAAACATTAAAGGTCAGATACAATTATTTCATAATTTCAGGATAACAAGATCTTTTGTTTTATCGAGAGTTTGATCAAATTCGTCAGTCATCTCGAGGAAACAATTTTAAAAATAACGATGTTGTTCGTCCTCTCCCGGCTTCCGTAGAATCCTCCAAAAATTCGATTTCAGAATTTTGATGAATCTCGACGTTTACACCTCCATGTGTGAAAATACCACTCTGGACTGGTGTGTGTATTTGTATAAACTCGATACCTTGAGTACAATTTCACTTTGGTCAACCAAGTTTTGCATCCAAGTATTTGGTACAAACCGTAGATTTCTATCAACCTTTGGGCTCTTTCCGCTAACCGGCAGTGGTATTTTACCTGAATATATATTCGATTTTTTTTTTATTCATGCAGATCAGAGTCTGATTTATTTTAACTTTACTCTTATAATAATTGTTCAATAGATTATTAATTTGATATAATGTTGACGATTCTTTACTATACATAATATAAAAATATAGTAATTGTCTTGCGGTTTACTTATCAAATATCCATCCCATATCTGAGTACTGGAGAAAGTCTAAGGGAACCATTATTTCATTTATTTTATTCACATCTTCTCAACCTCGACTTGACTAACTTGGTTTGAATGTCTTCCTTATAACTTGAGACTTGATGTGAATGATGAAGGTCAGGACTTGAACCTTAGATGAGATTTCACATGTAGGACTTTGTTCCTTCTCTGGTATCGAGCATCACAAGAGTACACTATAAGAAAACAAAATGTTAAAATTACTGGGAAAAACTGGCAGCTGTGGTTGGCAGAATTCTATTGTAAAAATAAGGTGAGAATCGTTTTAGGTCTGTAACATTTTTATTGTTGTGTATTATGAAGTAAATAAATGTGTTTTATTTCTTTACTGCACATTACAATAGACGTGAACATTTAACTTATAAATAGCCACACAATGGGGAAAAAAGCACAAAATGTAAACTTTAATCTCAAAATTTCCACTTTAATCACGTATATTATTTTGTCTTTAAAAGTAGAACATCATAAACTTCATCTTAAAATCATTTAATTTACTAGTTTCTCAAATCCCATCATAATTAAAGTAGACGTTAAATGCTTTGTTTTGTATTTGATCTTCTATGTGCTCTGTGTGTGTGAATCACTACGTGATTCCATTCTTCTCTTTCTCCCACAGGACACAGAATCCATGATTGGAATGAAGCATGTTATTAAACATAGGAACACGATGGCGTAGTAAAGTGTTCTTGTCTCACCAGATGCTGCTGCTCCATGTGTGACTTTCGATGAAATAATTTATTGTAGCAGTACTGTCTTTTCAAACATACTAAACTTGAATTCCTGTCCTTGCTTTTCTTTCCTCAAATACCCAATCGCCACACAATCAGCTCTGTAATAGACATTAAGCCATCTGTAAGCTTACAATGCTGATTCTTCAAAACTTTAAGGAACATTGAAATATCTTCATAGTAGTGTTTAAATTATTCTATCCGCCCTATCCTTCCAGTGTCGCCAGCTTCAGTAAATATACAGTCGAGGGCAGGAACAATACGTGAACTTGCTAGCACTCGGCACCGTGTCCTCACATGTTTAATTATGTAACAATACAGATTCTTTAAATGAAGTTAAAGTTTTACCTGTATAATATAATAAACATATTTTGCTGCATTTCACCTTAAAAATGATATCATCATCATATGTAAATCGCACTTTATGAAGTGGTGCAGGTTGTGAGATATTATAACTGTGTGCAAGTTTACAGTGAGGTGTTGTACTTATAAGTACAAACAGTTCTACAAGAGCAATTGATTGAGTGCGTTTAAAGTTCTTGGGATGAAAATGTTTCTGAACAGCGGGGTCCGTACAGGAAAGGCTTTAAAAGCACTTGCCGTGGCTGAGACAGCGTGTCCTGAAGCTGTATGCGATAATTCTCTTTCCAATCAGCTGCTGCTATGATTCACACTCAGATACAGTGATATAAATACTCCGAGTGGTGCAGTG
The DNA here is from genome assembly GCF_016835505.1 of Polypterus senegalus. NCBI lineage: Eukaryota > Metazoa > Chordata > Cladistia > Polypteriformes > Polypteridae > Polypterus > Polypterus senegalus. The sequence goes on from NW_024378409.1 coordinate 3,100, forward strand.
AGAGCAATATGGAAAAGATGATCCGCTGTGCAACTCCTAACGGGAGGAGCTGAAAGAAGAAGCAGAAGGTGCAGTGAGAGTAACAACGCTAAAGCAGTTATGGTATTTGGAATAGTTTGACCATTCTGTGGACCATTATATTGTTACAGGTTAATTACAATCAGATGCATTAAACTAATTAACAATATGTAGTTAATTTCAGTGTATTTATAAAGGGATGTTGATCTAAAAAAGAAACATAAATCACACAGGAACACTAGCATTGCTTTCAAACTGGGTGCCGCCAGTATGCATAACTGAGCGCAGAAATTGCATACGACAGGGTATGAGGTACCATGAAAATGTTGAGCTTTAGCCAAGTGTAGGTTTATATATCACAATTAGAACGTGGAACTTTCTTATGCAACATTTCTATGCTGCATCGCTTCATTTATACATGAGGCCCCAGGTCTTCAGTACCTGAAATTATAATTATGTAAATTATTACTCATGATTCTTAAACCTTAAATGTTTACAGATTGAAAACGTGCATCATGACATCTGGAGCGTAAAAGCTGTTCAAACCCACTCTCGTCAAACCCCAAATCTCTTATTCCCAGTCAGGATTCGGTTCCATAATCCCACAAATAGGAGCTCAAATATAAGATATAGAATATAACAACTTAACAGAATGAAGCTCCAGATGCGCAGTTCAAGTCCAGCGAGGATATCCAACAAAGCCCTAAATATGACGGCTTTAATAGACCTGCCATTGCTGTGTCCATACATGATGGAGCCGGTAGATAAAGTGTTGTCATATCTACATGGTGGGACTGAAATGTATGCCAATCCCTTTAATGAAGTCTGCAGTGCACTTTGATCACATCTGAATTGTTTGATTAGTAATTTTAAACTGTGAGGCAGAGGAGGAAATCAAGACAAATGTGTTTTTGAACCAAACCTCATGGAGGGCACTGTGACCATGAAGTGTGCTCATTATTTTTACTGACTTTATGAAGTTAATTCTCCTACTTTTATTTTCACAGGGCTTTCCCATTTCACTTGTCCACACACTGAGGTGTCTAATGGCCTCCAGCTCAGGGCTGTCCATGTGAGAAGTGAATCTGAGCAGAGAACGGCAGATATTTAAAGAGAAAAAGGTTTCCCACAGAGCATGGCCTCTGCCAAAGAAGATGGCATGGATGAAAGAACAGTGGGCATTAAAGAAGAGGACTGTGAGCAGCTCACACCAGAGGATGTGCGTGTGAAGCTGGAGGATCACGAAAGCAATTTCAGTTTTAAAGAGGAGGAGGAGTGCAAGGGGTGACTGCTACCATTAAAGCTGAGGATTTCAATGATTTCTCCGTTGGCCTTGATATTCAAAAAACATGAAACTGTGGATATTTTCAAGCAAGATGCCTGTGAAGAATCTCCATCCGGTTTACAGCCCTGGTCCACTAATATGGGACGACTGGCTACTCAGGAGAATTCTGTAGAGGCGAAATCAGAGTTATCAGAGTCTGAAGAGAAAATCACCGAGGGAAATGGGAGAGAAGGAGAAGAGTCACCTGGGAGTGTTGGAATAAGTGAGTAATGTGATTAAATATAAAAAAAAAAGGCGTTTATAAATTCTAACGGTGAGTGATTTGATGTTTTTAGAAGATTGAAATGAGAGTGGAAAACACGATTAATTGAACTTGGGTAAAGACCACCTGCTCGGTGCATGATAACAACCAAAAGGTTACTAATAAATGATAAATTAGAAAAACTTGGGTGAATAAGAAAAAGTGTTGAGTGCATGACTTGAACATCATGAGGCTTTGACTGAAGCTGTGTCGTATTAGGCCAACAGCACATTCGTTCAATGAGAATATCAAAAGTCATATTTTGTTAAAGCGGTATATTTCTTAATGTGCAGCAGTTAAAGTAGAAATGTCACAAAAGAAATAAATAAGTAGAATGAAATCTCACCCTGTTAAAGCACTATATTTCAAGACTGTGAAATTGTGACAGCAGTACAAGTAGTCACCTAAATAGTGAATGCA
>NW_024378410.1:0-7290 GCF_016835505.1 Polypterus senegalus
TGAAGGGGGGCCCAACAAAAAGATATTTTGGATAGAAATATGTAATTCTGATTTGTAAAGGGGTGAGGGGCTCTGAGAAGGAATGGCCAATAAAAAGACCCTCATGATAGTTTTTGTTTAAAACAAGAAAAACTCACCCAGAACAAGGATACTATGGCCCAACCTCTGGAGCTATACCTGGGGGTGGTGTTTGCTAGAGTGTGCCTGGTGGCTAAGAAACTCATGTGAAGATGTTATGTGGATTCATTACCTACAAGGTGAAGAATGAATGTTGAGTGCAATGGCAGTCAGGCTAAAGGCAAGTGGAATTGATGCATGGCATAATAGATTTGGCAGTGGAAACTTGCTCTTGGGACATGGAACATATCTTCCCTGGTAGGATAGCAGCACTGTCTCATTCAATAGTTGGATTCACATTTATGCACAGTATTAGCTTCTAAACTATATTTTTGACCAAATGTGGTTATCACATGACATATGCCCTGGAGTGCATAACCATACAGTTGGAGTTTGTTATGGTTGATGAAAAGGTTGCCTCAATGTGACATTGAGTTGCAGAGAGGACAACTTTGATTATTACTGATGCATATGCACTAAATAACTATTCAAAGTATTCTGCTTTTTTAAATATCTTAGATATCATATTTGAAAGGATACCATCTACATATCAATCCATCATACCCAGAAGGGCATGATCTGGAGAGCAGGTTGCCTGATATGAATCTTAGTGATGAATTGTTGTTGGATTTATGTGCTAGTCATGGTTTCGCCATAATGACAATCAAACAGTTGTATAAGTGTACATTTAACCAAACATGAATGAATGATTTTGTGGTTGTGTTTGTGTAATTACAAAGTTCAAGCAGTTCTTTACTGGCATGTTGTGAATGTTGTCATATCGGAGGTACCCACATTTACCCAAAGTTACCTTAAAGCTAAGGCTTTCAAAATTTTTAGGTTTTCATCATGAAAATAGCCTCAACCCAGCCTTGCACCAGGCTGACTGTTGAGATTACGATTATTTAGGTGATTATTTTTTGTTTGTTTAATAATGACCAAAAAGAAACATTTAGATTTCTAAAGGTCTTTAGAATCATGCAGGTGGTCTTTGCACACTTTTGCACCAAGTTGTTATCACATGGTTAACAAGCCAAGATTATTAATGCTCATCTTTTGTTGGAGTTTTTGAGGCATGGCCATACCCCTCTACAATATCAGAAGAGGTCTGGAGGTCTCTGAACATTGTTCAGAGGTCCTTTTTGCATTTTCAAATAGATATTTGTTGTGGCATAATTTTACCAAGAATATCTAAAGTCTGTTAGATCATATCATGTTGGATCACATTAATGTAACTTGATTTCCTACCGTTAAATATAGAAGTTTACTGGACTTGGTGATCATCACTTTGATGCAAAACTTGGATGTACACAACTTTTATTCCATTAAGCTTATAAAATACATGATTCATAAATCTCTTTCTATTGCATGCAAGAGTTCTTATAAAAAATAAATGCAATTTGGGTGGGTAAGGAAAAGGTTATTTGATTATAACTATTAGATTAAATCATATTATTTTAAAAATGATCTGTACAATTTATATTGTAATTAATTTTTAAAGTCAATGAATAAATAAATTTGAGTAAGAACTTCATTAGAAAAGTTTTGTAACATGGGTTCATAAATGTAATGGCATCCCATTTTGTTTTGCTTTGTTTCTTTTGTATAATTCTTTTACATACCTTCTGTGGAGAAATCACAAAGGTTACTTGTTGTATTGTAGATCAAATTTGATGGGCATTTTGTTATGAAGTTGTACCCATTAGCACATGTAATAAATGAGTGGGGGTCACAGGGTTCCCATAATTGCCATTTTTCTTTGGAAGCACAGAATTCTTCACACACACTGGACCCTGAAATATAGGAAGACTGTGGTAGGTGTTATTTGGCATTGTACAAAAATGGTCTTTGAAGGTTGTACTTGAAAAATAAAACATGAAAATAATTGGCGGTAGAAGAAATAAAAGCTTAATTAGTTAGATTCTACATGTCCTTTGAGCATTCATAGGGTTTATTGGTGTATTTTTTTAAGGTTTTGAGGATTTATTTTATTTGGTATTTGAGTTTTTGTTAACATACATCCAGGTGTTGCACTGGTTTGCCAGATTTGTTTTATGACATGGTCTTATATTCTAGGATGACTGCCTCTGTTGTCTGTAATGCAGCTAAATCAAAACAGTATTTCAAATTTTTTGTAATGGTGGCTACAATTGCTAGCTGACCAGGTCACGAGTGGCACCAATGTCCCGGGGAGACAGGAGGTACACCGTCCCCAAGGTAAGCTCGAGGACAGGGGCAAGCGCAGTCAATGCCGGATGAGCGTCCTCTAGTGGAGGGCGTCCCTCGGGGCGAATACCTCCGCCCCAGCAAGTCGTCGCTAAGGGGGGAACTGTGGAGGACTCGCCGGCTTCTCATGCAGTCCTCACCCCAGGCCGCCAGGAGGCCCCTTCTGACAGCAGGATAGTGCCCCAGGAGTCCAGCAGGGCCTCATGGACTTTGTAGTATTTATACACAGCCCCTGCTGGATACCTTGGGGCCACCAGGAGTCGCTGTGGGGGCTTATGGGCTCTTTGTGCCTTATGACCAGAGTGCGTCCGCGGTCATGTGGACAGGAAGGCGGCGATGCTCGGGTGAAGTAAAGACTGATTGCCCTGACCGGAAAGAAAAGGAACTGTGGACTGTTGGGACAGAAACACCTCCGGTCAGGGGGCTATAAAGGGCGGTGCCTCGCTCCCAGACAATGGGCTGAGTTGGGAGGCAGGGTGGCTAAAGCGCGTCTGGGAGAGTGGAGGATTATTATTGTTGTTGTTATTGTATTGTTATTGGAGTATTTGGGAGTGGAGGGTGCTTTGCACATTATTGATATAATAAATATCATTATTGGACTTTTACCTAGTGTCTGGCGTGGTGTCTGAGGGTGCAAAGTGCGAAAGCAAGCACCTAATCTGTCACAATATATATATATATATATATATATATATATATATATATATATATATATGTGATATTTGGCCGCGACATCATCGGCCAATACCCCCCAGGCCGCCAGATGGAGCCCTCCCTGCAGTATGGAGGTGCCCCAAGACCAGCAGAGGAATCATGGACGATGTAGTTTTTATCCTCAGCCCTGCTGGATACCTCAGGGGCCGCAAGAGGGTGCTGCAGGGAGGACCGAGGACTCATTTGTGCCCTTTTCTTCACCCCAGAAGCCCGTCACCTTCCTATGACGCAGCTTCCGGGTGAAGAAAGAACTTTACCTGACCCGGAAGTGATTGAGGATCGCGAATGGTGGGATTGAGAACATACGCAGGTCAGGATTATAAAAGGACTGTGGGAGCTTCCAGACGGCGAGCTGAGCTGGGTGGAAGGGGTGGCAACGCTGCCTGGGGAGCTGGAGGATTGTGCTTATTATGATTTATAGTGAGTTATATGAGTTTTGTGGTGGACAGTGTGCTTTGTGCACTGTGGAAACAAAATAAAGTCAACAATTGGACTTTTACCTGGTGTCTGGAGTCGTGGGATAGGGGTCAGGGAAGTAGTAGCGCCTCTATCTACCACTATATATATATATATATATATATGCCAGCAACACTCATGACAATGACAAAACAATTACATTGTCAATCATGGTACGCTATTATTAAAATGTTTCCTTCTTCTTTTATTTTATATTATATATATATATATATATATATATATATATATATATATATATATATATATACAGTGGAACCTTGGTTCACGAAACATCTCAGTTCACACATTCAACTCGGTCTCACCACCAAAAAGTTTGCCAACCTTTTGCCTCGGCTCACAACCACACAGAACAAGCCAGCTTCCCTGATGCCTGCCTGGGCTGAGCTGAGAGAGAGAGAGAGAGCGAATGCAGCGCAGCAAGCCACGCCCGGCTGGGAGGGGAGGGGGGAGATTGCTGCACGTGGTTTGCCTGCTCATCTGCCTGCTTGCTCCATAGAGGGGGTACAGCTGAGACTCTCTCTGAGAAGCTAGGGCAGCACTGGGCAGTAAGCCTAACACACCCCCCCAACAGGCAGGCTGAGAGAGAAAGAGAGAGAGAGAAAGAGAGAGAGAGTTTTTGCGGTGGCTGCAAGAGCCCTTTCTATTGTTCCTCAGTCAGACGCAGTACATTGCATCACCCGCACCCTCTTTGTGCTCTCACAGTATTTCCGTGGTGCTTTTTGCAGTTAACTATGGCTTCTAAGCAAGAAGAGTGGTGAGAAGAAAGTTTTAAAGAAAATTGAAATGCAAAGTAAAGAAAAGCAAAAGAGCTGGAAAACTGTTTACCAGTTTACCATTTACCCATTTGAGAACCCTTGTGCTTCTAAGCAGCACAATGTAAACAAAGCCAGACTGCCAGTAATGTGGGTGGCAAAACACAAAGGGTTGGTGGTGTATGTGTGTGCTACAGAGAGAGAGAGATGAGTGAGCTAGCTTGTGTAGCTGAGCAGGGAGCCTGTGTTTTGTAGTCAGTGTTATTCAATGTTCTCTTACATTTAGTTTACTATTACACTCATATGCATTCTATGGTGGTAATTAACTATATTTGTGCTTAATCTTTACATATATATTTACATATTTACATACAGTCTGTGACGTGATCGTGGAAACGGATTAATTGTATTTACAATTGGGGAAATTGGTTTAGTTCACAAACAACCTAGTTTACATACCAAAGTTCTGGAACAAATGCGTATCAGTCGGAACCGAGGTTCCACTGTATATATATATATATATATATATATATATGTATATATATATATATATAGAGAGAGAGAGAGAGAGAGAGAGAGATATGAGAACAACCCCAGCATCCATGACAAATTCACTACATTAACAATCAAGCTAACGCTTATTTTTAAAATTTTTCTTTGTTTTTCATAACTTCTTAAACACATTCACTTCTCCGCTGGATAACGTAGTATTCTGCTAGTAATATATATATAGCAGACCCCGTGACCCTGTGTTCGATTCAGCGGTTGGAAAATGGATGGATGGATATATATATACTATGGGCTTAGCCAACCCTGGGACGTGTGCTACTACAAGCCACTTCAGTTAAAACAATTTTTTAATAAAATTTTTGTCAATATTGCATTGAATTTTGATTCTGTGTTTGGACTTACATCATGACAATGCAATGTATAATTGCCCTTGAGAGAATTTTATTTCTTTCTCTCTAATAAATAAACTGACTTCTTTAAATGTTTGTCTCTGCGATTTGTTAATTGTCTTTGCAAAATCTATTCTAACAGGGAAAAGGTTAATGTTTTAATATAAATGGCATATCAAGATCTCCTTTGTTGTCTAATGTTAATAGGGGAAGATGTAACACATTACCTTTCTTGGATACATCCTTCTTTCACAGTGATTCAGGTGGTGGAAGGTGTTACGGATGTTGTTAGCAGTTGATCATAGTCTATTGATACGCATTTAACCAATTTGTCGTGCAACGATCAACAATTTTGCGTTATTTGTTTGACTTCATTGTTTCTATGTGCTAGGATTGGCCCATATACTTATTTGTTCTGTTGATATACCTTTGGGATGTACAAAGTAATTCATCAATAAGATTTGGACATATCGTCTTCTTTAATTGGGAACATAAAGTGAGGAAAAAGTAAAAAATTATAAAAGCTGAGAGAGCAGGAAATGTGTCTGTCAAAAGCATTCACATAAATGAAATGTGAGTGGACCGTGTGCGTATTTGAATATGGTTGAGTGGAGGGTGTGACTTGAAAAAATTTCATGTCAAAAAACTCTTTTGCGGGACTTGAAAAAATCTCTTCAAAAAAGTCTTGTCTCATTGCAGGATTTTTTATATAATAGATATATATCTATTATAAAAAAAAAATCTTGGGACAAATAGAGACTTTTTCCAGCAACAAGATGTGATCTTTTGAAGAGAGATCTTTTGAAAAGAAAGAAAAGAGACACTTTCATATCCGTGAGATGGTCAAGTCATGTCATACCAGGTCATCTAACCTTTCAGTTGTTGAAGCGCTTTTGGCAGACACACTTCCTGGCTCTCAGCTTTAAAAATTTTGTGCAAAAAATTTAAACATGCAGGGCCAGAAAAGACAAAGTAGAACATCGTAAAGAATTCAAAAATGTTGCTTTATACAAATGCAGAGCAGGTTAGAATAATGGAATAGGAAATTCAAAGTCTCAACAAATGATAGTAAAGATTGCATTAGTGCAAACAAATGGAAAATATTACTTGGTGAAATAATGGAACAGCGAAAAGAGATCAAATAGTGTTTGAGAATGTCTGGGGGAGAAGAGAGACAAGACAGTGAGACAAAAGGACAGCTGCTGTACAGGCTTTTAAATGTTCGAAGCGCTGCATGAAATGCAGATCACACAGCATGGCAGCAGCAGCAGCAGCAAGAGGTGGTAAAAAATGGTTTTTTTCCCATTGTATCACTGTTTAAGAGGGGTTTCAGAAGAGCAACTGTGTCTCCTTGGGGTGCGTTCATCCCCCTCTTCAACAGCGATCAGCAGAGACACGAATGGGTGGTGAGTGAAGCAAGCAGGGGGAACCCCCTAGTTGTGAGTATAACCTTTGAAATGGGACAGATAAGAAATGAATCTACATTTTTGTACTGGTTTTAACAAAATTTTCACTTTAAATATGCTCTTGCAAATAACCTATTTGAGGGTTGTGGCCCCATTTTACTGGACCTTCAACTTCAAAGTATAGTCTAAACAACACTGAAGTGACATCACAGCCAGAAGCTGAATGACCCTGAGTGGGTCATATGAAGACAGAGCTTAAACAAATCTGAAAGTATCACACAAAACCCTAAATGCACAGGTGTTAAGCATCATTTCTAAGAACTGATATTGTGGTATTGTCTTCATGGTGATGTTTCAAGATTTTGCTTACATAATAAATACTGTGATTGACCGCGGCAGCTCAATCCGCCAGGAGGTCCCAAAACTGGAAGAGTGGAGACGGGAGCCTTCCCGGACACTGCCTCCCCAGGACACTAGGTGGCAGCTCCCTGGATGGTAACTGTATCCTGGATTCCTCAGGGCATCATGGGACATGGAGTCTGTTTTCTCAGCCCCGTTGGGTGCTGCCAGGGGAGCTCTTAAAGGACCTGGGGACTTACTTTCCTACAACCTGGAAGTACTTTGGAGTCAGGAAGATGGAGCCAGAGTACTTCGGCTGCTGAGGAGTGTGTGTTTAACCAGGAAGATGAAGGGGGAAAA
>NW_024378411.1:0-20838 GCF_016835505.1 Polypterus senegalus
TAAAACATTGTTTGGTTGCTGAATGGAATATAACCAACAAAGTGTAGAGGCTTCATGTGTGTCCGAGGACACCTGCATGTTGTTAGTGCTGGTGGTAGTAAGAACCTAATTAAAGTGCTAAGGAGTGGTGGAACATGCAAACGTCATTATTATGGCACTTAGTGGTTAAAGTGCTGGAGAGTGGTGGGACATGCATCGTCATTCATCGGCACTTATTTGTTTAGGATCGTTGTATATGTATGTGTTTTGCTTACAGGGGCAAAAGTAGGCCAACCATAATGAATTTGGCAAATTGTATTAGAGTAGCATTGTAGACTCAGAAATCCCTAAATTCATATTAAAGTCAGCTATCTTCCAATGGAGGCAGGGTCATGCAGGCTAAAGCTAGGAAATGGAAACCTGTAGTTCAGGTAGAAAGCAGAAGCTAACCTGAACATGCTACAAAATGGAAGAGGGGAAGGATTAAAGCAAGAAAGCAGAAATCTGGTATAAAGAGACAGCTGCTGTTATAAGAGGTTTACTATATTATTGGTAATAAGGAAGATCATGATGAGGAAGAAAGTGAAAGTTGTGGAATGTTGTGTGAAAGTTTTGAAAGATGTAACAGTTGGTGTGATAATGGTGAAATGCTAGCATGTACAACACCCACTGCTAAAGTGGAAAGCAGTGAAAGCAGTGGAAAAAAAAATGTAAACTGCCATGGTGAAAGTTAGGGCAGTAGTAATCGGATCGGACATTTAACCCTACAACATGACTTACCTGAGACAGATGAGTGTTCAGAAAAGTGTGGGAATGTGAGTGTGAGCAAAAGGAGATGCATGAAAGGAAGGGAAAACAGCAAGGGTGTTTTCTTCCATTATTCTCCACTGCACCACAATCTCCAGGTAATTCTGAGGTCTGTCCAGTATTTACACATTATAGATATTTCACCACTGTTTCGAGAAGGTAACCAGTGATGCATTGAAATTTGATTTGGGAAAAAGAAATCAGATAGAGGCAGAGAAGCTGGTGGTGTGAATGGCATTGTTGACTAGAGCTCATGACATGGATAATGGAATAAGTATACTGAGTGAACAAAGTGCAGAAATAAAACAAGAAAGTGTGGAAATAAAAAGAAATTCAAGTGCTTGTGTGTGAAAGGTCTAAAAGTGCTAAGCGCAAGAATGACTGAGTTGGAAAGAAAGTGCACCAGTTTAGGAGTTGGTTTAAATGGATCAGGACCAGCCAAAGAACAAAGGATGGGGGATGGTGCAGCAGAAAGATTTACAAACTCAGGCAGCAAGTCAGGAATGCACAAGTTTGTGAATGTCCTAACAACTCTGCTAGGCAGGGCTGTAATTAAAAACACACACACTTAGGTTCAGTAATTCAAAACCGGACTGACCAGTTGTTTAAAAAGACAGCCAATGAACCTCCCTGCAATAAAATGGAGAAAAGTGAGCAGGTCTTGAGTAAAGAACAAAGGTCAGTTTTAGGAGAGATGCTGGATCTGGCACTTGGATTTTGGAGAGGTTTTAGCCCACACTTTCAGGTAGCAGTTACCATCAAATAAAAAGGACACAGGCGATGAACAAAAATAAAAGGGTAGCAAAAAGAGACAGGAAAGGGAAAATAGTTATTTCTATTTCAATTTTCTGGCCTTTGTGATAGTGCTACTTCTATTGTGAGGTTTTATGGACTTTGGGTTGGTGCAGGTAATAAAGGCAAGGTGGGGAGAAGTTATATACTATAATATCTTATAAACAGTGGTAAGTTTGTGAGATCTGAGGCATTCTGACAAAGGCTACATATTAATAATACAATAGGGGAAAGTAGAGCAATATATATTACTCTACCAAGACAAAACAAATAGGATGCCATTTAGCATTTAACAAAGACTCATTATTACAGTATGACTTTTTGGTATAATGCATGAATTCCACATGCATACTAATATCAACACATACACAGGTAACTTAAAAAATTAAATATTTGAGTAAATGAGGGCTATATATAATTGGAGAACCTGTGCACCTACACTTGTATGGAATTTGATATTATTAAAAAATTAACATCCCATTTTTGTAAAATCATGGGCAACAATGCTTGAAAGACTAAGATGCTCACAGCTTGAAGCAGAGATCTTGGTGATTTTGTGATTGTTTTTTGTGGTATGTTTGATAATTGTTTCAGCAAAACATTTTTTATTGTAAAACCAAAACCAGATTAACAACTCAAACTGAATTACAATAAAAAATGTTATAGTCAAATCAATCCACAATCAAATTATATTTACTGTATATAAGGTTCCAGTAAACTGATTCAATGATACCCACTTTTAATTTTTCCCACCTCTTTACAACAAAGAAAAAAATTAGAAATACAGTGATCCTAAGCTATATCGTGCTTCAACTTGGCGGCTTCACTCCATCGCGGATTGTAAATGTAAGCATATCTAAATATATATCACAGATTTTTCACTGGTTCTGGATTTCACTGGGACAATGGGTCTTTTAATTCATGGTACATGCTTCCTCAGTTTGTTTACCCAGTTGATTTTATACAAGGGCGTTATTGGCGGATGGCTTAGAAGCTACCCAATCAGAGCATGTATTACGTATTAACTAAAACTCCTCAATGATATCTGATATGCTTCCCCGCTGGTGCTTGATTGTATACTTTTCTCTCTGTCTCTCTCTCTCTATCTCTCTGAGCCTGACGGGTGATTGTGAGCAGAGAGGCTTTTTGCACAGAGGCTGTTTGCCTAGAGGATACGGACGCTCCTCTAAAAATGCCGCTTTATCAGCGGTGCTTCGGCATACCTAAAAGCTCAAAAGCAGGTATTGATTTTTTGATTGTTTGCTTTTCACTCGCGCTGCGCTCTCTCTCTCTCTGACGTTCTCTGCTGCCTGACACGCATTCTTTGAAGAGGAAGATATGTTTGCATTCTTTTTAATTGTGAGAAAGAACTGTCATCTCTGTCTTGTCATGGAGCACAGTTTAAACTTTGACTGAAGGGTGTTATTTCATGTCTAGAGGGCTCTAATAATGTTAACAGTGTGGGAGAGTTTATAAGTGCTTAAAATATATAAAAATAACCATACAAACATATGGTTTCTTTTTGTGATTTTCACCTATCGCAGGGGTTCTGGAACGCAACCTTGATCGAGGAGGATTACTGCACTGCAAAAAGAGAAAGAATTGAAGGATTACTTGCTTATAAAACATACAGAATAATTACCTTCAAATGTTATATAAAAAAATACCATGAAGGCCTAGACAAGCAGGTAGCATTAAGCAATACCGGCAGAAGTTTCACTGAATTCCTGACCCTTTAATATGGTGCAATATATGTTGGCCTGGCTGGCATGTTTCAAGGAAAGACCTCTTCATCAGGACACAGCATACCAATACTGAACTTAAAAGAATTATAAAACAAAGTAAGTAAGTAAAAGAAAATACAACATGTATGGACATTGATATTATTAAAAATTAACATCCCATTTTTAATAAAAGTCATTTGCAACAATGCTTGAAAGATTAAGATGCTCATGGCTTGAAGCAGAGATCTCAATGATTTTGTGATTGTTTTCTGTGGGATGGTTGACAATTGTTTCAGCAAGAAAGACTACTCAGCTTGTTGGTGATTCATGAGTTATGGGGTTTAAAGTGTCGTGATGATCAGACGGAAAGATACAATCAGCTAGAGACAACCACTGAGGACAAAACTGTATACTCATTGATTGCAATCTCTATGTAATGATTTGATATGCAAGAAAAACATACAATGCTGTTGACGATATAGAGATAGACAGAAACAATACACTTGTGTGGATACATTCAGTACAAAGAACACAGGCTGTGGATTATGTAGCATTGGAAAAACAGTTACAACATTTTAACAGTCATAACATTGTAATATTTTTCTCAACACAAGGATGTCTCTGGTGATAAATGCTCTTTCCTGGCATGGTTTTGGTTGACTGTATCTCAGATGGCATGGCACATGAACATAAATACAAAGAGGTTCTGAGTGATCATGTTCATCCTGTGGTAAATCATTGCTGTCCAAAACGGCTCTATTAACAGGGCACCAGAGGTCAATGAATGGTTTGAAGAACGTGACAATAATGTAGAACATATGTCATTGCTGTCACAATCACCACATTTCAACATAATTGAGCACTTATGGGGATTCTCTAGTGGTGCCTGAGGCAGTATTTTCCATGACCATTGTCACAACATTTAATTATTGTATTTCTTCTGGAAGAAGGTATCGTATCTTTTCAGTACAGCTCCCGGCACCTACAGAATATATGCCTTTTTGTCAATTACCTGCTTATCTATAGGACAAAACTACTGTGAAAATCGCAAAAGAATACAAATTAGCCTGCTTACTGAAAGTAATTCCACAATAGAGAGTAAGCAGAAAAAATAACACAATTATGTATATTGAATAATAAAAACTAGAAAGCATCAGTCAATAATTGAGTACAGAAGAACCATCTATCAACAAAAAATATAATTCCACTTTATGCATATTTTTATTATAAAGCCACAACCAGATTAACAACTCTAATTGAATTACAATAAAACATCTAATAGTGAAATCAATCCACAATCAAATTATATTTATATAAGGTTCCAGTAAACTGATTCAATGATAGCTACTTTTAATTGTTCCACGTCTTTACAACAAAACAAAATTACAAACAATGCAAAACAAGAGAAAAATTGAAGGATTACATGCTTATAAAACATACAGAATAATTACCTTCAAACGTTTTATACAAAAAATATCATGAAGGCCTAGACAAGCATGTAGCATTAAGCAATACTGGCAGAAGTTTCACTGGATTCTTGACCCTTTAAAATGATGCAATATGTTGGCCTGGCCGGCATGTTTCGAGGAAAAACCTCTTCATCAGGGCAGCATACCAATACTGAACTTAAAAAGAATTATAAAACAAAGTAAGTAAGTAAAGGAGGATACAACATGTACCTCTAACAACAAGATTATTATAATACAGGTTCAAGGTCAGAGGCACATTACAGTAGATCCAGCCTTCTACCAAGTCGACAAAAATGAAAGCTGCATAAACAATAGAAACAGATGCCATTGATTAATTATAACCAAATGTGTGCATATATATATAAATATACAGTCACAAAATCAATGAAGCCATAGAAAGGTTTGAGGCAGCCACCCACATATTATTCCCTGGCTGCAAAATGGTTTAAAGGTTTATACTGATGTGTACAGATTTGAGTCCAGAACAGAACTGAGGGGCGGAGGAAAGGTGGCAACTTTAAAGGCCAGTATAGTAACTGACTACAAAGGGGCAGGAACCGGAACGGTCTTCATCCATAGAATCACACCCGGAAATGACGTCAAAATGGGGCAGGTACCAGGAATGACATCATCAGGGCCAGGTGGAAGTTCCTCTGAATGGTCTATAGAAAAGCAAGAGAGAGTCAGTGCACTCCGCTACCTCCTGGTCTGGCTCGGAATTACTCTCATTCAAGCCCTTTAGCTGCCTCCCATGCACACATGTGTGACAATATATTGTAGCGACCCGTGGTGGAGTCCTTAAAGATTTTAGAGCCGAACTCTGCTGTGCACCTCTCCCAAGCTGTCGGCTAGCGGATTGCCAGCGTTATGCAGCTGCTGCCCAGCTCTTTAGATACGAGCACTCGTGTCCCATATACCACGACTCCAGTGTCTCGGCAATAATTGCTTAGATAGAATCTTAGCAATGATACAGCTCTGTCCTGTTGTATCTTTTTATTAACAGATAGCCAGTAAAACAAAGCTTAAAACTCATTGTATAGCCATGGTCAAGGTCATTTACAGAGCCATCTTTCTCATTGATGGTGACTATTTACAATAACAACAACCCGGACGGCGATAACCCAACCCACCCACTGATTGAGCACAAACACATACAACACTTACAACAAGAAAGACAATTAGGTTACTAAGTTAATTTCGACACAACAATAAGCTTTACATAAATTACCCATAAATTCCCCACAAACTATTTACATAAATTACCCATGGCGTCACTCCGCCAGCGCTTGCTGCGGGTTGTTACACAGCCCCTCCCAAGAGGGTTAGTGTCCCCACAACCCTACTCATCACAAACAAAATCGAGCAAGTGTCCTGGCCGTGACGGACACGCTTGCCTGCCGGAGGTGCCATTATTGTCAGGCTCAGTCCTGAGACTGTCAATGTCCGTCTCTGCGCCGGGGGTGGAGGTTGGAGAGCCGCTTGTATCCTCGAGTCATTCTTTCTCTGGGGCCAGTGGGTGGTATGGTGCCAACTGGTCCTTGTGCAGCACCACCCGTCTGCCCCGTCCAGGCATTCGGACTCGGAAAACTACCTCCGAAATTTTGTCCAAAATTTCTCCAGGTCCTGCCAATGATGAGTTAATTTTGGGACAGTCCCGTTTCCGTTGCGGGCAAAATACCCACACTTTGTCCCCTGGTTTCAGCGTCGGGCCATGAGCCCGGGTGTCGTAAGCCCGTTTCTGGCGAGCTCCAGCTCCCTCCAAGGCCTCCCTGGCCAGTCGATGAAGCGGTGTCCAGCCGCTCTTTTAACCGTCTAAAATAATCCATTTGGGCCCACCCAATCTCAGGCTCAGGGGAGCCAAACACCAAATCCACTGGCGTGCGAAGTTCCCTCCCAAACATCAGCCCCGCTGGTGTGCATTGGCTCGATTCTTGCACTGCTGTCCGATATGCCCACAGGACCAGAGGCAAATGTTGGTCCCAGGTGTTGACTGGTCAGGATTGCCAGTTGAGTGGCCAGGGTGCTATTAAATCGCTCGACTAATCCATCACTTTGCGGGTGAAGGGGGGTGGTCCTGGTCTTTTTCACCCCCAGTCGCTGACACACCTCCCTGAACAAACGGCTCTCGAAGTTCCGCCCCTGATCGCTGTGGAGCTCGTCCGGAACTCCAAATCGAGTGAACATTTCATCCACTAGTTTTGAGCGCTGTGGAGGCACTCTGATCCGAACTGCATACGCCTCTGGCCATTTGGTGAAGTAATCCATTGCTACCAAAACAAGCGATTTCCGGCTTCCATTACAGGGAAAAGGACCCAGTACGTCCACTCCAATTCTCTCCATGGGTGCCCCGACAAGGTATTGCTGCAATGGCGCGTGAGAACGTTGACCAGGTCCTTTTTGCGCAGTGCAGATGTCACAGCAGTGGGCGTGCAGCTCCGCGTCTTGCCGACACCCGGGCCAATAAAACCGCTGCCGTAGTCGACGCACTGTCTTAGCGTTTCCGTAGTGTCGGATCCAGCTGCTCCGTGGACCCATCGGAGGACCTCGGCGCAAAGCCTGGGGAACCAGTAGTTGTAGTCGGTCAATTCCCCCGGTGCTTGCCACCGCCTGTAGATTACGCCATCGTGCAACTCCAAGTTGCCCACTGGGAGTGTAGTAGTTTGAGTTCAGGCCCCTGTGGCGACACGGTTTGCCAGTCGGGACGTTCTTGTGTCTCCAACCAGCCCTTTACCTTTTCTAGGCTTGCGTGTCGCCTGTAACTGCCTCAATTGGTCAATAGTGAACGGCTCCCCTACTCCAACAGTGTCATCTATCCTTGCGGATGCTGGCGATGGCCCCAGACCCCTTTCTTCCTGTCGGCAATATCGACATTCATTGCTGAGGCATGGGCGCCTGGAGAGGGCATCAGCGTTGGCATGCTGCCGTCCCGGTCGGTGCTGTATCTCAAAGTCATATTCCTGTAGAATCTCCATCCACCTTGCCACCTGGCCCTCTGGTTGCGGAAATTCAACATCCAGGTGAGGCTAGCATGGTCAGTCCGAGCGTGAACCTAGTGCCCAATAGGTAGGGCGAAAGTGTGTACCGCTAGGATCACTGCCAACAGTTCCCGCCGAGTGACACAGTAATTCCTCTCCGATCGACTGAGGCTGCAGCTGTAATAAGCTACCACTCTCTCTCCAGCCTCCCCTTCTGTGAGAGTACGGCCCCAATCCCACATTGCTAGCGTCAGTGTCCACCACAAAAGGTTGGTTGGGGTCAGGGTACGCCAGGACAGGCTGCTGACGAGGGCAGCCTTTAATTGTTGGAAGCGGCTGTGCAGTCCTCCGTCCACCCAAACTGTTGGCCCTTACTCGTCAGTCGGTGCAAGGGGCTGGCAATGGTTGCAAAGTTTTTTACAAACCTCCTGTAATATGAGGCTAAACCCAGGAAGCTCCGCAGTTCGGTGATGTTGGCTGGTGGGGGCCAGTTGCTCACGGCAGCCACCTTTGCTGGGTCTGTAGCCACCCCCTCTGCTGATTACGTGCCCTAGAAACTGGGTCTGTCGGGCGAGAAGATTGCATTTCTCAGGGTTCAACCGCAACCCGCGCTGACTTAATGGCGGTCAGGACCTCCCTTAAATTGTGCACAGCCTGGTCAAAGTCTCTGGCATGAATCAGCAGATCATCTAAATAGACCACACAGCGGGTTGGGAATGTCTTTTAGGACCCGCTCCATTAGTCTTTCAAAGTGGCGGTGCATTACAAAGTCCAAGCGGCATTACCTTAAACTGCCACAGCCCTTGTCCGATGGTGAATGCAGTTTTGGGTCGGTCCTCTGCTGCCAGTTCTACCTGCCAATATCCACTGCGCAAGTCCAAGGTGCTGAACCAGCGGGATCCAGCCACATAGTCCAATGCATCGTCGATGCGGGCAGTGGGTAAGAGTCTTTTTCAGTGACTGCATTTAATTTACGAAAGTCCACACAAGGCGCCAATCCCCCGTTTTCTTCCGCACCATGACCATGGGTGCGGCCCAGGGACTGTCCGAAGGCTCAATGATGTCGTTGGTTACCATCTCGCGAATCAATTCTTCGGCAGCTTGGCATTTTGCAAGAGGCAATCGGTGGGGCGCAAGCGAATGGCGGCGTGGCCAGTGTCAATGTGGTGTTTACTAACGAGGTTCTGGTGCAGTCGCCCTCTCGAGCCGCAAAAATGTCCACAAAGTCGTTCAGTAATTTCTGGAGTTGCTCCTGCTGTGGCGTGCTCAGATGTTCACCACTTTGATGGCCCAATTCCTCCACAGCGGCAACCGTCTCAGCTGATGGGGGGTCGTGCGATGAATTTGACTGTCCAGCAATACTCTCCTGGGGGTTCTCTTGAACCCTTGCCACTTCAAACAATGGTTGGGAGCGGTGAGCAGTGGTGTCCAGGTGAATCCACTCTGGCAGTCCTTCCAGGACGGTTCCAGCCCGACCGGGCGGCACAGTCTCATTACCCAAACAAAGGACGGCCCTTGACACATCAACACGTGCTCCCCAGTGGGCCAACAAGTCCAACCCAATAATGCACTGGTCTTTAATGTCCATAAGCCAGAATTCGTGGTGGTCTGGCTCGTCCCTACCAACACAGATAACAGTTTCTTTCCGGGCATTACTGTCCGTTCACCCATAACAGTGCGTAGTTAAGCTATTTGTGGGGTCCAGCCCTCTGGAAGAAGACCAGCGGTTTGGGCAACACTCCTTTTGTAGCAAACAAATAGTGGACCCGTGTCCACTAAAGCACTGCATGGCCGTCCGTCAATAGTGCAGTCTAGGTATAGTCAGTGGAAAATCCACAGCGCCCAACTTTAAAGCAGTCATGGTGGAGGGTGCTGAAAAGCGGAGCGAGGGTCCCCTCACGGCCTCACCCCGATGTCGTTTCCCTGCGGTGATGCTGTACGAGGCAAAGGACTTGGGACAGGGCAATCCCTGGCAAAGTGCCCTGGTTCTCCGCGATCGAAACAGCAGTCTACTCGTTGTCTCTGTCGGGGGGTTGATGTTGGTTGGGCGTGACTGACCTCCACTACCTCAGACGGGTCCCCTTCCGCCCTTCGTTCAACTGCTCTTGTTAGTCGACTTCGGGCGTGGCGTTCGTCTTGTCGGAGACTCAGCCTGTAGTACCTCTTCAGCCCGCTCAGCCTCTCGTAGTGCCTCGCTCAAATCTCGGGTGACGATAGACAGACATGCTGGCGAAGACGTTCTGGTGTGAGGCCCGCAGGAAAGCATGAAGACTGAGTTCCTCCCTCGCTGCTGTCGAAAGTAGGGTAACCTTTTCGTGTATATACCCTGATGTCAGCGGCAAAGGCTCCTACACTCTCACCTTCACGCCGACGTCGGCTAGTCAGCTTTTCTCTGCTGCATTCTGCTGAAGTTCTTTGTCCAAAGCGACGGGTGAGAGCAGCGGTGAGAGCCTGAAGATCACGACACTCTTCCGATGGCAGATCAATGAGTACCTGAAGTGCGGGACCCTCCAAGGCAAGGGCCAAGTGTGCAGCTTCCTCGCGGCTCCACTCATTGTGTATCGCGGCCAGATCCACTTGTGCAAGGTATGGCTCTAAGGGTGTCAATCCGCTGTATCGCGGCAGCTTAGCAGGTGACCGTGAGAAGAGGACCGGCCGACTGGTAACCTGGGGTATCGCTGCGGCAGCCGGCGGCCCACTCTGGCCGTGCTTAGAAGATCGCAACACTGTCCGGGGAACACTGGCACCATCAGGCCGGTCTGCCTCTTTTCTCCGCACAGCTCCGCTGATCAGGCTCTAGCGTAACGCTGTTCTCTAAGATGGCACGCTCTAATTCTTCAAGACTCTGTTCCATAACAGCGTCTTCTAAACAGCCTGGTATCCCACTTCTGACACCAATGTAGCGACCCGTGGTGGAGTCTTTAAAGATTTTAGAGCGAACTCTGCGTGCACCTCTCCCAAGCTGTCGGCTAGCGGATTGCCAGCGTTATACGCAGCTGCACCCAGCTCTTTAGATAACGAGCACTCGTGTCCCATACACCGCGACTCGAGTGTCTCGGCAATAATTGCTTAGATAGAATCTTAGCAATGATACAGCTCTGTCCTGTTGTATCTTTTTATTAACAGATAGCCAGTAAAACAAAGCTTAAAACTCATTGTATAGCCATGGTCAAGGTCATTTACAGAGCCATCTTTCTCATTGATGGTGACTATTTACAATAACAACAACCCCGGACGATAACCCAACCCACCCACTGATTGAGCACAACACATACAACACTTACAACAAGAAAAACAATTAGGTTAATAAGTTAATTTCGACACAACAATAAGCTTTACATAAATTACCCATAAATTCCCCACAAACTATTTACATAAATTACCCATGGCGTCACTCCACCAGCGCTTGCTGCGTTATTACAATATACTTATATATATATATATATATATATATATATATAGAGAGAGAGAGAAAGCATAAACAGTATACTTGGAAAATTAAGGAGACAAAATTAAGCAATATGTCTTTACAGATTTGAGACCAAAATAAAACTTGGGTACAACAAACATGGCTGTTTTATAGTTGGCAAGTAAGAAAAGGAGGGTTGAAGGAACAAAAATGGAAGTGGTGTCTTTTGGAGGAGAAAATGTTAGAGAACAGTGCCAACCCAGATCCAGTGGGGAAAGACATTTATTTGTGCCTGTAAACCGTCCCCCATGCATATGTGTGTTACAACGTCTATCTATCTATCTATCTATCTATCTATCTATCTATCTATCTATCTATCTATCTATCTGTCTACCTGTATATATATATATACCCAATCAGAAGACAAGTTTCTGTGGGTTACTGTCTTACATGAAAGGTACCTCACAGCAAAACAGCTTCATGAACAAATTTGAGCACAGCTTAGCAGTGGTCAAAAGAGCAAGTCACAGTTTCTGTTGGGCAAAGAAATAAGACTTTGTGCTGCAGGTTTGACAGGGCAAGTGGCAGTAAGAAAGCCATTACCTTGAAATACCAGCTGTGGGCTATTGCAGTAGACCGGACAAAGTCTCCTCTTCACATCAGATACTGAGACTTGCCTTTTAGACCACTGCTAAGCTGTGCTTGAAACTGTTGTGCTGTGTAGCACCTGACATGTAAGCTGGTGACCCTAAGAAACCTGTCCTCTGATTGGGTTGTGACTTTGGGTTTGCCAGATCAGAGTTCCTTCAATTTCCTTTGATTCTGTAGAACTCCAGTGTACTCACTGACACTTTGATTTATTTTGCAGTTTCTCTAAATCAAAGGCATACACTTTGTAATAATGCTCTGTCTCATTTCATTTGTTAATTGCCATTTTCTTGCCATTATCACTGGAACATTGTTCAAATAGTATTTCAGAGGGTGTAATAACACAGTCTGTTACAACTCTGTTTTAAGACAGAGAGAGTTTTTAAGTAATCAACAGAAGTTGGGAAACCTGTGCAAAATGTTTGCTTCAACTTGAAAGACTTAATTCGCTTTAATTGCTGCAGTATATCTGTGGGTTGTAACGCATTAGTTGTTCCCTGAAAAAGACCCATTTATAATATTCTAATATTTCCTTTTTTCAGTTTTTGCTAACCTAAACTTTAAATTTAAACCGCTGGTAGTTTAACACTTACTGTAGCTAATCATCATTTTAGGTCATTCATTGCATTTCAAACTGATTAAATTTGAAGAAAAACTGTGCTGTTCTAAAAATATATATACTGTATATATATATATATATATATATGTATATATATATATATATTATACTGTATATATATATATATATATATATATATATATATATGTATATGCACAGACAGGCAGGACACCAGTTTGCACCCAGCACACATTTATTTACAGTTTTAAAGTGCACAATCACCAGCACCACGGCACAATACACCACAACAGTCCCTTCTTGCTGCCAGTCCTTTTCTCTCCACTCCTCCTCAGGCTTTGTCCTCTTCCTCCTGACTCTGGTCCTGAATGGTGGGACTGACCCCTTTTATAATGAGCTTCTTTTGGCCACACTTCTGGGTGTGGTGGAAGTGAGGCCAAATAAGGGCCTGGAAAGGTGCATGCACCCCGTGGAAACCAAGGGGCTACCCTCTGTCGACCCAGGAGAAGAACTATCCCAAAATACTCTCTTCCGCCACACTATATATACAGTGATCCCTCGCTATATTGCGCTTCGACTTTAGCGGCTTCACTCCATTGTGGATTTTAAATGTAAGCATATCTAAATATATATCACTGATTTTCGCTGGTTCATGGATTTCTGCGGACAATGGGTCTTTAATTTATGGTACATGCTTCCTCAGTTTGTTTGCCCAGTTGATTTCATACAAGCAACGTTATTGGCGGATGGCTTAAAAGCTACCCAATCAGAGCACGTTGCGTATTAACTAAAACTCCTCAATGATATACGATATGCTTCCGCGGTGCTTGATTGTTTGCTTGTCTCTGTCTCTTTCTCTCTCTGACATTCTCTGCCTGACGGAGGGGTTGTGATCAGAGGGGCTTTTGCACAGAGGCTGTTTGCCTAGAGGATCTGGACACTCCTCTAAAAAATGCCACTTTATCGCGTGCTTCCGCATACTTAAAAGCCCAAAAGCACGTATTGATTTTTTGATTGTTTGCTTTTCTCTCGCGCTCTCTCTCTCTTTGACATTCTCTGCTCCTGACACGCATTCCTTTGAAGAGAAGATATATTTGCATTCTTTTAATTGTGAGAAAGAACTGTCATGTTTGTCTTGTCATGGAGCAGTTTAAACTTTTGACTAAAGGCTGTTATTTCATGTCTAGAGGCCTCTAATAATGTTAACAGTGTGGGAGAGTTTATAACGGCTTAAAATATATAAAAATAACCATACAAACATATGGTTTCTACTTCGCGGATTTTCATCTATCGAGGAGGGATTACTGTATATATATATATATATATATATATATATATATATATATATATATATATATATATATATATATATATATATATAAACTCCACTACTAAAGACAATAAATTGTTATAAGAGTATTTATGTGTGATAAAAAATGGGAGAACATGGGTGTTCCATTGCACATGTACCACAGCCATGGAAATAAAAGTACAAAGTGGTAGTAAGGTTTCTTTTATTTACTTCAAAGCTTTTGTTCTTGATTAATTTCTGTGTTGTACCTATTTTTAATAAATTTTCTAACCTTCTTCCAATGACAATCCCCCTTACCATCCCAAATACATCAGTAACCCCTACTACATAAACTGGTATGACTAGTGATGATTCCACCTCTGATCATCAGTATAGTCTGTTTATTATTGAGAATAAATAGTGAGAGAACTGAAGAGGCTACACATAGTAAAAGCCACAGGACCTGAAGCAGTCAGTCTTTGAGTTCTTAAGGTCTAACTGACCAACTCTGTGGTGTACTCTGTCATCTGATCAGTTTGTCAACTAAGACTCCAAAAGGTGCCACTGCTGTAGAAAACATTATGTAATATTTCCAGTTCCAAAGAGAGAGTCACCTCATCAACTAATGACTACAGAGCATTGGCACATCCAACATCATGAAGACCTTCTTTGAGGGTCTAGTCCTGGACTATATGAGTCGTCTAGTAAAAGACCATCTGGACCAACTGCAACATGACTATCAGACAAAGATTGGAGTGGAAGATACAATTATCTTTTTGCTCCAACAGGCTTATTCCCAAATAGACAAAGCTGTCAGCAGTATGAGGGATTGTATTTTTGATTTCTCCATTGCCCTTGATGCCATCCAGCAATCCCTGGTAAGTGGATGAGCTTATTTTGTCCTGGATAATGGACAATCTGTCCAGCAAACCACAGTTTGTGAGAATCTCAATAATATGGATTGGAACAACATGGAACCCCACAAGGAACTCTTCAGTCATGTTTCTCTTCACTCTGTACACCTCACACTTTAAATATAACACCAGGTCATGTCATTTGCTGAAATTCTGCACTTATAGGGTGTATTAACAAGAGGGACAAGAAAAATATAGGAGTCAAATGGAAAAACCTTGAGAATTGTCTGCAGCTTAACATCAACAAAACCAAGAAACTGGTTATTGACTTTCAGTTTATCAAAGACCCTATACAGTATGTCCAGGCACTATTCAGTGAAAGGGGTGCACTGCTATAACTACTTGGGGTCCACATCAATGGCTGGACTCTCAACTCGCTGGAGGAATTAGCGGAGGAAAAATGAAGACCAAACTGAGTACCATTATGAACAATGTTGCACTGTCTGACACACTGACACTGAGGACTTTCAGCCAATGAATTATTCAACAGGGATGTGTGGAGAAATGCTACTGGGTCTCCTCCTCCTGGGGCTCAATGTGGTTGTAATTGCAGTTTATTTTTAGCCAAGTCAGAATTCTTTCTTTTATTCATTATGGTTTGTGTTTGAGAACGGTTTGTTGTTTGCCACAATATAAAATGTATTTACATATAAGGGCTAGATGCTGTTTTGTTGTGTAAAAATGTTTTTCAATAATTGTTATTTAAGAAAGTTTTTAATAAATCTGAATCTTTTTAGAAATTGATATTCATTCATCATAGATAATGTACCTTCATACCCAAAACATAATATTTCAGGAATTAAAAATTAACACTTACTTTACACTCCTTCTGGCAGTTTTACTATATACCATGAAATAACACCATTAAATTAACCAGGTGCATTGCTTGTTTCTGGGAAAAGGATGTAAAACATTAAAATTGGCTGGTAACAGCTTAAAGATGCTTGGTAACAGCTGAATCAAATATTAGAGCAACTGTTAAAATACTGATAAAGATCAAGTATCTTGGGGTTTATTACCATAGGAATTGTTAACTTTAATGTTGATTTAGGCGCTTTGAAGTCAACAAATGTCATCATTATTTTTAAGAAAGATTATGAATAAATCAATGCAGTGAAACGCTTTAGCACAAAGTAAGAGAAAAACACATTGTGTAAAAAAGCAGTCAGAGTAATTTTCTTAAGCAGTAATCAGGTTGTCAGTCATTTGTTGGTATTGTATATTCATTTGCCCCTACCCTGTCACTGTAACCAAATGGTTCTAAAAGAAATGAAGAAAAAATGTAATAAACCTTCAGAACTAAATATCGAAATTTTTCAACTATTGATCCATCAAACTAAAGGTTCTGATTAATCAAACATGGTCACATAAGCAAAATACACTATTAGCCACATATCTTTTCCAGGTTTCACATAAGTCACAATTATGAGATGCTGGTCACCATGACTTTAGAATGTGGAGGTTCCAGTGGAATGCAAGCATAATCAAAGTAAGAACATGTACACTTTGTAAGAAAAAAGTAGTCACTTCCCATGATTCACTTAGAATAGCTACATAGCACAAGTAAGTGTTCCTCAGCTAGCCCTAGTCAGGTCAGGTCATGTCAGGTGGGGAAGCATGCACTGGTCCAGTCCCACCCTCCAGAAATTACCTTCTATCTACCGCAGCCAGGTGTTACGTAGGCGTCCCTTTGACCCAGTCCAGCCGCCTGGGTCCTCAACAATGAGGATCTGCCAATCCAGGTCACTCTGGGGAATTGCATCACATGGCTGTAGTGCTGTGACTGACACTTCCTCACAATGCAGGCAGTGTGCCTCATTTGGGACTCCATGAGCAACCGCTCATTTGACACAAAGTCAAACCAGCTGACGCAATGATTCTCTGAAAAGACACAGTACCAAAGGAGTCCAATCTTCATCTCAGGTCACTGGATAGCATCCATGTCTCGTAACCATTGTCGCATGCGGCTGGGGTGGAACCCAGCCGGGGCAGGAGGACCGGAGGAGGGCTTGTACCTCCTCCAGACCGTGAGGAGGCGACCACCCTGGTTGCATTAGGGGCCACGGGTAGAGGGCGTGGAAGCCCAACCCTGTAGGGACCTGTGGCCACCGCCAGGCGCCCGGTGCCTGAACAACCCTGGACCTCAGCTCTTACACCACACCAAGAAGTGCTGGGGAAGAAGCAGGGACACCCGAAGGGCTTCCGGGTGCGCAGCCGGCACTTCCGCCACATGGGGTGTGTCCAGGGAGATTGCTGGGGAACAGCTGGAGGCCATCGGGTTCCCATTCAGCGGAAGTCAGGTTGAAAGGGACGGAGCTGGAGAGAGGGACTGAAGGCGCCAGAAGGAAAGGCATTTGGACTGTGAGGCCTGAACTTTGGGGATCGGGGTGCTGGAGGCACTGGGTTGTGCACTAATTGGACTGTACCTATTTGCATAATAAATATGAGTGTGTTGGGTGAAACAATGATGTCCGTCTGTCTGTGTCCGGGTCCCATTCCACACCATATAGGAAGACAGGAAACACCAGGACTCTAAAGACTTGGACCTTCATCATTTTACACAGATATCAGGAGCGCCACACACCCCCTTCCGGTGACCTCATGACCCCCCCATGCTGTCCCAATCCATCTACTGACTTCATAGGAAGAGTCACCAGAGACATGAATGTTGTCCCAAGGTTGATTAAGCCTCTCGACAAGGTTGACACTCTCTCTAAAGACAGACACACTGCTGATGGCTGTGCCCAAGCGGTCATTAAAAGCCTGGATCTTGGTTTTATCCAGGACACTCGCAAACCAGACACTCAGACTCTTCACTCAGCCTCTCAAGAGCCCCAATCAGAGCCTCCATTGACTGATTTAGCCTTAGTGTTATCACTAATATAGCTTGAACTAACACAGCTTTCCAGCTCTCACTCTTGAACAAGGCAGAGGCTTCTAGAATTTCATTGACTGAAATAAGAAGTGAAAGCAGACATTTCTAGACAGTTTCCGGGAAAAATAAAACCTTTTCTGCTATTCTCCACTTCATATTAAAAGTCTTTGTTTAAGTAGGAGAGAGCTTTTATGTAAAGAACTTTTGTGACCTGGTTAGATGGTCTTCTTTGGACACCAGGATAGAAACAGTAGACCAAGAGATACATATGACTGAATTCTACTAGTATTACCACATCACAACCATCAAGCTGTTTCAAAAGGAAACAAAATTGACCAACTGTGCAAATTAGTAACAAGATTTATTTTTCATTTGGTTAATGACTTTATCCAAGGTGATTTACAACATTTGACATACAATTAGTCATGCTGCTTTTCTTTTTATGATCTGATGCAAAGGCAGGTGAAGTGACTTCCTCAGGGTCAGTAAGAGGATTTGAACCCACAACCTCGGGGTTTGCAGTCCAAATCCTTAACCACTACTGTATACCACACTGCCTGCTATTCTTAGCAGTGACATGAAGACAAAATGCCGGTTGGCAGTATGTAATGTCATTGTAAATAACTCCCTCTTTCTGTACAGCACCTATTACATACTGTTTGCTTTGTTTTACCTACTTTTCACTGTTATTTGTTTTGGGTTTTTTTTGCAAATTAGTGGTATATACTGTATCATTTAAATTTGTTTACTCATTTTGCACACTTGCCTAAGGAAGCATCATGAAGGCCAGTACTTAAAGGTGCTGCTTTGTCCCACCTCCTACAAGTATAGACAGAAGCAACCAAAAAGGTTATGGTGTTTGATCTGGGAAAAATGGATCTTTTCTACTTTTTCCTTTGCTTAATGTTTTTGAAATTTTTAGGGTAGATGATCAATATATTACTGATAGCATAAGATAAAAGAATTTATATCACTTTATAGGGTTTTACTTCCAAAATAAGCATGTTAAAAGAAAAAATATAAGCAGCTAACAACAAACTATGTGTTGAGTGAACATTAAAGTTTTAGTTGGTGTCCGTTGCCAGCTCCTAGGTGCCCCTATTTAGTTTTTTTTTTCTTTTTGATATCTTCAGCTTAGCTTCAGCCACCAATCCAGTAACATCACAAAAGAAACTTAACCTCTAAGATCAAATCAAGTGCAATGCAAACATCAACATGTCTAACTTTATTATTGGTCATATGCTACTTAGGAAAAAATGATACTGAGCTTCAGGAC
Organism: Polypterus senegalus; assembly: GCF_016835505.1. NCBI lineage: Eukaryota > Metazoa > Chordata > Cladistia > Polypteriformes > Polypteridae > Polypterus > Polypterus senegalus. Next base: position 18,737 of record NW_024378411.1, read on the forward strand.
TAGATAGATAGATAGATAGATAGATAGATAGATAGATAGATAGATAGGGCACTACTATAATTAGGCAGATAGATAGATAGATAGATAAGAACAACATTTATTTATATAGCATATTTTCATACAAATAATGTACAGTAGCTCAAAAGTGCTTTACATGATGAAGAAAGAAAAAAAAGATAAAATAAAAAGAAAATAGAATTAGGGAACACTAACAGAATAAAAGTAAGGTATAGATAGATACACTATTAAGTATTACAGTAGTGTACAGTATTTACATTACTATATGGATGGATGTTAATAATTAAAAAGAGAAAAAAGTGAATGGGACAGTACCAATATTGTCACTTGTACTGAGTACCATGAAATGTTTACTGGCACATTCATGTTGTCGCTGTCCAGTACCAGTATAAACAAGAATGTATTAAAGTTCATAATTTTACTTAATAGAAATAGTACATTATTTTATTTCATAGAAACTACAAATCAGTGCATCTGATGTATCCCTTACTCCTGTTTTAAGAAACCTTGAGGATAAAAACTATAGTTAGCATTCCTTGCTCCTCTTTATAATGTCTTGTTTATTACACATAGACTAAAATACACAAAACTACATTCTAAGATATGTAACATGAGACTACGCAGATACATAAAAACATGAAATTGCATAACTGTAGGACAAGTAATATACATTAGGAGCTATTAGGCATCAGAGTCATGCTGTTATAAGAAGACGGTTCACCGACAAAAGCGATATACATATGCGCCCGACAAAACCGCGATGGACAAATGAGCTCCGACAAACTCACTAACTGGTTTTGACAAAATCGCGAGAGAGGCCAAGAGAGTGGAACGCGCGCGCATTATGTACACATTATGTGCTAGGTTATAACTGTTATAACTGCTGATGGCATACTGCGAACAAATAACTCAGTCGAGGGTTGGCATAACGCGTCGTATACAAAGCGGAATTACCAGCAGTCAGGCAGCCAGCAAGTCTAAATCGCTCAACTATCAAGGCGTCTTGCTGCAATTCTTCCTACATATGCAGGGCGTGATCTTAAGGACTATCTGCGTGCTGTGCTGATGGCATGCTGCGTCTCATAATATTGACTTCTAAAATAAACATTATTATACATGCTTTAAACTAGTAATTCATATGTAATGAAACTTTCACGATTTTGTCTGCGCGATTTTGATGCCGCGTTTTAATCGGCACTATTTTGTCAGCGCTCATATGTCTATCGCACACATTTCGGTTCACATGACGAAGACACAAGAAATGTCCAAAATGCTGGGGCACTGTAGTGGTCCCCATAAGTGTAATGGCCAAAAAAACAGAAGAAAAAAATTGTGTCAATCAAAAGTTGTCCTACTTTGATGCAAGTCTTCTTCAGGTTGCCACAAGATGGTTTAAGAGCAGTTATACAAGCCGAAGTGGCGGGTTCAGAAGGAAGGAAACCGGCAGTGATGCTGGATACAGAGCATCTGTCAATCATCCTTTCTGCAGAGGGGAAAACAGAAAAGGCATCAGACAACAATAATTATTAACTGAGTCCTGATGTAGATTCCCAGACGTACATGTGTGACACTATGTTCCATTGAGAATAATTTTACTTCATATGCTGAAAGATGTAAAACATTCTCTATGGAAAATTGTGCATAAAAATAGTTGGATTACATCAAAACATAACTTTTCATTAAATGATATCTTTGTCACTAGCACAGCACAACTATACAATAGTACTGTGGGTATATGAGAATTTACAAGCAGCTTCCCATATTGTTATTAGCAGCTCCATTCAGAATGGTTACTGAAAAAAGCTCTGCAAACTCTAGGAGGAAGTAATGAGAATTCTGATAAATCAGTTCATCGTTCTTATTGGATATAATAACTTACAGTGAAGTATCCTAGGGAGAACAGGAGACTTAAATTAGTTCACCTTAAGACCCAGCTCAGTGCCAGTCACACAAGGAGCTCCTCAAGGGTCTGTCCTCAGCCCTCTGTTCTTCTGTATCTGTATGCTTCCACTTCCGCATATCATTTGTAGCTTTAGACTGGGTTATCATTTTATGCAGGCGATACTCTATTTCAATAATAAAAG
>NW_024378412.1:0-6414 GCF_016835505.1 Polypterus senegalus
CCCCTTTGCCGGCCCTTTTCCCCCCCCTTCTTTTTGTTGGCCTTTTCACGAAACCCCATGGTCCGTTTTTTTTAAATTAAACACGTTTTTTTTAATTTTGTTAAGCACTTAAGTCTTCAATCTCCTCAAGAATGATAAGATATGAAGAGGTAGGGGGAAGTGATGGCGAAGGTGGTAGGGATGAGACCGGCACCAGAGCTTGCTGGCTCTGCTGAGAGTTGATTCCACAAAAAATAAATAAAAATAAAGCGAGGAATAACCTTCGGTCAATCGTCAGCGCTCTAGCGGATAAATAGATTCACGTAGTATATTGTACCAAATTTCGTCAATTGGTCAAACGGTTTTCTAGCTACAGGTGAATCTGGACAGAAAAACGGACAGTCTGGGTAGGTATTATATAGAAGATGAGTTATTGTTTAGCTGGTTTGGCTGTATTTGCTTGATCAAAGTGTCTCATTTTCCAGTTTCTCTGAAATGTTGCATACACTTGGATTGGGCTCGAGTTACTTATGCAATTCCTCTTCGGGTTTTTGCTCTTCTAGTGGGGGAAGAGGCTTGAAATGTTGAAACACAAGCTTCATAAATGGAGTCCTTGGGCCCCAACTGTATCTGGAGAAATGTATTGTGATGGTATAATGTAAGAGCAGAAATATATAAAGCAATGCTTTCCCAATAAAGGGTGACATTTAAAATATTATCATACTAATAAAGGCAAAGCCCTCACTGACTCACTCACCCCTTTTGACTGACTCACTCACTCACCCACTTTTCTCCAACTTGTGTGGGTGGAGGCTGAAATTTGGCAGGCTCTTTCCCTTGGCGCTTACAAAGTTGGGCAGGTTTCAATAAATTTACTGTAATGGCCCTAACTGGACGTATTTTCATATATACTGTAATGAATGCAGCTTGATAGCTGTGGTGGTGAGTTTAATTAAAATATTTAACAATTTTTCAGCCATCATTTGTTGCCAGGCAGAGAGGATAGACTGCAGCTCATAGCCGTGGAGGGGAGTTTCGTATTAAAGATTTAACCAATCACATTTCAGCCATCATTTGTTGCTAGGCAGAGGGCTACAATCTGTGTGCAGGCATCAACAGAATAAATGTTGATTAACCTGTTGCATCAAACAATCAGATTTGAGTTGGTGTCAGTTGGCCAGCAGGCATTACGGCCCGTCACTATTAGACCCATTGATTGGATAGAAGCCGATAGAGGAACTCTCGGCCATTGAGCACCAAACGCCCCGAGCCAAAGATCGGTAACGACTACCAACTCCATGGCAGGCTTCTGGACAATATTATTTGCCAGACACAGACCAGTTTCAAGACCACGAAAACCTGATGTTTGTCCGCTCCTCGAGCCCCGAAGTTTCAGGAATACAAGAAAAATTTCACGCATGCAGCCTTCTCCAAACTCGGAGCAGATTTTGATCTGTCTCGCTAAAACAAGAACTGACTGTAATGTATCCATGGATGATTTTGCGGAAAATCCCACTGATCCCCTTGACTTCCTTCATCAAAAAAATCTGAATGAGAGCAGGGGGCAGCTGTTAACATTGGTATATTTGGCTGGCATTCCTGTACACTGCTTCTGCAGGCGGACATTTTCAGCCCTAAGCGAATTGAAACTTTCAAATACAAGGGGGGTTTCCCTTTTCCAAACAGGGCGATAGAAAGTGGGGTTTTGATGGAACTGAAAGCGCCGGATAATCCTTACAGAGTAATTGAACTGTTTTTGAGGAAAGAGGAGATGGATTTTGTTTACAAAATCCAAAATGTTGCGATTTTCCTAAATAATATTGATGGTTTATGAGTTATTATTGATGTTTTTATGTGTGATGCGGCTGTGGCTGCAGTAGAAAGGTTTCTATAAAATAAAGGCATTATTGTACAGGAGTATATATATATATATTTGGGACACGCCGGACGAACAGGCTGACATGTTGTTCATCACCACCACCGTTATTTACACTTTTACAAGTTCAAAGTGCACAACCCACACAGTCCTGGCGACACAATGCCTTCCTCTTGGCCGCCTCCTCCACTCCTGCTTTGTCCTGCTTCGACTCCAGCCTAGAATGAAGGAGACGGCCCCTATTTCACCCTCAAGTGGGCTCTAGGTGTTTCCGTCACTCCTCCCTGGACATGCCCCAGTGTGGCGGAAGTGCGGCTGTTCTCCCAGAGGTCTCAGGTGTCCTAGCTCCCTCCTTCCCCAAGAACTCAGGTTGCGAGTGGAGGTCCAGGACCCCAGGCGCGAGCCCCTGGCGTGCCAGGTCCCCTAGGTTGGGCTATACCCTCTATGTATAACTCAGGATTAGGCCATGATCCAGGCTGACTTAGTCCCAATATATATACATCCCTAACAATCTAATACTGTCAAATAAATGAACCACATGTCTGGCATAACGAGAGGCTTTGCCTCTAGTGCTGGCGCAAGGTTCAATTCCGAGAGGTGCAGTGAGTGTGTATGCCTGATGAGCCCAGAATTAGGGCGAAATAGTGCCGTGTACTGTTTGCATTATTTGACAGTAAAACTATTTCAATATATTCAATATATATATATATCCAGCTTACCGATTCATTTTACCTCGCACCCTTGGCTTAAAGAACTATGAAAAATATGAGGTTAACACAGAAAAACAGATCACAATTGAAGCTTTATGAATAATGGATACTTTATTCGCCATCAATAATTGTTTTGGTAAAGCCATACTCAGTGTAATCCTCCTCCATGTTATCATTTTTCCGACTAGCCATGATTACATGAGCGGTAAAAAGTAGAGCAAGCGAGGGTGACTTATTCAGGCAGGCGGCGACAGCTCAATGCTCGGTTGGATATAAGTAGGTTCTATTTAGTGACAGAAATATCTTTGGTAGGAATGGAAAGTTGAATTTAGTCTTAATTTCTATGGTGAAGAAAAAGTTATGCAATGATAACTAAATTTAACTTACATTCCTACCAAACATATTTCTGTCGAACTAAATAAAAAAATTTAAATAGAACTTGAACAAAATACGATTATAGTTCATAATACCCACACAGCACTACAGTAAGTGCAGTGAGAGCAGGAGTCATCCGTTTTAACAACAGCGATTGCACTGAGGCGAAATAGCCTGCCCATTTAATTATTTAGGAATGGATAAATAAATTAAGATTTTGTACAAATAATGTTTTTTATTTTTTTTCCTCGATAGATTCTGGCACACCCAGCAACAGCTGCTCGCACTCCAAAGGATATACTGTATATATAGATAGATAGATAGATAGATATAGATAAAAGTGACAAAACATATTACATTGATTACATTGACAATCATATTACGTTATTTTCAAAATGTTTCCTTTTCTTTTCATTACTTTTTGCCTACTTCTCCGCTGAAAGCTATTTTGCTAGTATATACAGGTATATATGTGTGTGTATGTTTACTTTTTTACACAGGGCCATGTAGGTTTGGATTTTTTCTCCCCAAATATTAAAACCATCATTTAAAACTGCATTTTGTGTTTACTTGTGTTATATTTGACTAATGGCTAAATGTGTTTGATGATCAGAAACATTTTGTGTGACAAACATGAAAAGAATAAGAAATCAGGAAGGGGCAAATAGTTTTCACACCACTGTATATGTAGATGTGTATATATATATATAGATAAAGCGTATGTGTAGATATGTGTATATGTAGATATTTTTTTATGTATATATGTATATGTATATATGTTTATATGTGTCTGTGTGTGTGTGTGTGTGTGTGAGTGTTTGTATACATATATATGACAGCAACACTCATAACAGTGACAAACAATTACATTGACAATCATGTTATGTTATTTTTAAAATGTTTCCTTTTTTTTTTTCATAACCGTTAATACATTACTTCTCCGCTGCAAAGGCTGGTATTTTTCTAGAAATATATATTTTAAAGCTTCAGTTTGCACTGTAGTCACTATGTAAAATTGACAGGTTCTCCACCTGTCAAGACAAAATAGCAAAGTAATATTCAAATATAAAGATTAATGCAAATATACAAACATCACTTTGTTCGACACACAAAGTAGAAACCAACAGACAACTCATTTTGTGATACTGTATATAGGAACAGGGAAAAGGCACACTTCCAATGTGCCAGTCTAGGGAATAAAACAATCAGCTGCAATCAAATAAGTTTTTTTTTGTTTCACTCTTTCAATTTAAATTGCTGTGAAAGGTGCGTTATAAAGTACAGTTGAACTAATCTCAGGGCAGTGTCTGCATGTAATAGGTGACACTCGACATATAGCATGGCCAGACATTGGTGCGGTGTACTGATTAAAGCTTTGGGCCTCAAACCCTGGGGATGTAGGACACTTTATGACCCTAACACTTCACATGGCTGTGCTCCATTTGGGAAAAAAACTAAATGTAACCGGCTGTATCTCAGATGTTGTAAGCTCCTTGCATTAAGGCGTCAGCCAAATAACGCATGTTATCAGGAAGGACATCATGCCATTGTGAACACACTTGCAATTACTCCCTGTTTATAGTATCATAAAATTACTGGCAAAACACTCTGCATTTACATTTGACATCTTTGGTGACAGATAATACCACCATTATATGGTATTACCCATAAATCCTTCTCAGGCCTCCACACTCAAAAGCTTGCTATTGACTAGTCTCAGACATGGCCTAAACTGCTAAGCAACTGAGGATCTCCTGAGGTGGAAAGTAAATTAAGGTCTCCTTGCATTCTGTGAAATCAATGGGGAAAGAGGAACTAAACTAGTTTTAAGTGGATTATAATGGTGCAGTGGTCTTTACGTGTCTCTGGTGGCTAGAAAAGTCTACCAACTGTGCTAGATCCATTATTGTAGCCAAAAATGTTACATGAATTGTGGGACAGCAGTATTGCAGTGTTAACCACTGCCTTACTGTACCTCAAACAACAATAGACACAGGTGGAATGACTACCACACACACAATGCAACAAACCACAGACTAGCAATCTATACTAATAAAGGGCAATGCCCTCACTGACAGATTGACTGACTCACTCACTCATGACTAATTCTCCAACTTCCCGTGTAGGTAGAGGCTGAAATTTGGCAGGCTCATTCCTTACAGCACTTACAAAAGTTAAGCAGGTTTCATTTGAAATTCTCGTGTGATGGTCATAATGGTCGACAATGTGTGCCATGTTAAACTTTCTTAGTTATGGCCCCATCTTCACAAAATTTGGTAGGCGGCTTCCTAGCTAACTGAAACCGAGGTAAGTACTTATTTGGTGGTATGCGCCACTGTTGGCTGCCATATGGAACTTTTCAAGCGTCACTAATTCTCCAACTTCCCGTTTAGGTAGAAGGCTGAAATGTGGCAGGCTCATTCCTTACAGCTTATTTATAAAAGTTAAGCAGGTTTCATTTAGAAATTCTACCGTAATAGTGATAATGAGTGAACAGCGGCCGCCATTAAACTGTCTTATTTATGGCCCCATCTTCACGAAATTTGGTAGACAGTTTCCCTGCACTAACGAAACCGATATCGTACTTATTTCGGTGGTATGATGCCACTGTCGGCTGCCATATTGAACTTTCCAAGCGGTCTTTGTTACCTATGGGCCCATCTTCAAGAAATTTGGTATCGCGGGTTCCCAAGCGCTAACTGAATCCTAGTTACATACATATATCGTCCATAGCCTGCAGCTCGGTCACGTGTGAGGCGGCGTTGGGTCCCCATCCCTCGCTTCGTTGTTGGCTGTCTGCCGATATGAGGCCGTCACTCCGTCTCTTCATTCCCTTCCTTGCTTCACCACAGGATTCATGTCTCCCTGCTGATAACTACAGCCTTTTATTTAATCCACAGCTTCTCCGCTGTTTTATTCGTTTATTACTATAGTTATTGTGTAGGTATTTTAGACTTACTTTACATTGCTCAGGTACCCATTTCCTTTATCATTTCCAACCTTACCCCATTAACATGTCTTATCGAGGTGATCACCATTGATTAAAGAACTGTTACTGAGTGGTTTATGCCGATGCGTATCCTGCCTTTTCCATTCTCTTTTTACATATTGCATGGCCATATCAGCTCACTCTTGATATCGGAGGAACATTGTGTCTTATTATTGTGCTGGGACAGGTTCATGGTGTGGACTGATGGCATACTGGAGATAATATACTCACAGGAGCACTAGAAGAGTGAAATGCTTAACCCTTCACCTATGCATCTGCATGTGAGTTGATGTGCGCTGTGTTTGGTTGTCTCAAGTGTACAAAGGCCAAATATTTTACACTTTGCAACAGCCTCTAAACATCTGTTCACAGGTGCATTTCAGTAGTGACACTTTGGGTTTAGATGTTTAATCAAAACTGAGTGAACTGAAACTGTGAAGAGTGCGTGCCAAATGTCCTCAACTCTAAAACTTATTGAAACAAAC